>NC_142603.1:20342854-20412477 GCF_041222555.1 Hakea prostrata
AAACCAAGAAACAAGTAAGTTCTACGCACGATTTATGCGTGGAATGATGTTTTATAATTCATCTCAGTTTTGAATATAGCAATTCATTTATTATTATTTATGAGAAAAGGGGTGTTTGTGTATTATTTTTGTTGTCTATGATGCATTTAGTTCTAGAACATTGGTATAGAGAACCTTGTCTAACATGGCCTAATTAGAAATATACACATTCACTCTCATTTAAACTCCTACCAAAGTACCTTTCATAACAAAAACGTTCTTTTAAAATGAAGCAAATCAAATGAGTATGGTTGCTTATTTCTCATTTATTTAGAACATATTCAAGGACCTATAGTCATATAAACAAAAATAGATCCAAGAAATAGAAATAAAAAGCAATCCAAAGAGAACTAATGGTTTAAGGTTTAATAATATTGTATTTTTTTTTCTCCTTCAGTTCCACTTTCGTTTGTTCATTTTGCCAAACATGATGAAACTTAAATGATTCTTCTTCACATTCTTGGAGCAACAGGGAAAGTATTTTTTCTGCAAGTTGAGGCGGTAGTGGAGAGAGAGAGACGATGATAAGAGAGTTGTCTTCCATGAATCGACTAGAGAGGTATAATCGTGCGGCCAAGCATTTTTGAAGAACTGGAATAAGTGTTGAGGGGCGGAGTAACCCATGAAGGCTTCTCTGAAAATGCAGCGTTTGAAGGAATTTTTCCAGATGAACGGAACATGCCGTGCCGGCTGAGAGACCGGATTTACATGGAAGAGAGGATTTGGGAGTGTTTTTTGAGAAGAATTTGTGAATCTTTGATTTCTCCTTCGCTGTATTTTACTTCTTTTAAAGTTTTAAGTTTACTTGCAGTTTCTCATCTCCGCCTTTTGTGCGTGAAGTCTCTGTTTACCTCCGCCATGTGCGTGAACTTTACCTCTGATAACGGCATCTATCCAACGAAATCCACCCATCCCTAGCCATGAGACCGCAGTTCTGACCTCCAAATCCCCTACTTCTTCTTGCTCCGCGACTTCGCCATGCCCCTTCCTCTCCATCTTCTATCCCTTCAACTCCCGCTTCCTCACACTCCCCTGCCTCTATCGACAACTCTGAGCTCTCCGATGATGATATCTTTCTTGATGATAACCATGGCACTCGACGTATTGTTGATAAGAATACTACTCTTGATGGTCTGATACAAGATGGGAAACAATATAGGTAGCAAGCTGTTGCTGAAGGCTTAATCAAAGCATGGAATCCCAGATTCAAAGTTGAGATTTCTCCCTTGGACGAACGTCGGTATATGTTTGAATTTCAGCATGAAATGGATCTCCGGAATGTTATAGATGAGGGTCCTTGGTCAGTATCCGGTAATTTACTCATCCTGGAGAGGTGGAACAATGAAAAATGGTGGAGTTTCTCTCACTGTGAATTCTGGATTCAAATCCACGGCCTTCCTATCGAACTACGAGATTATAACACCATTTTTACTCTTGTAAAGAAAATTGGGGAGCCTCTGAAGTATATGATCATCGATGGGTTACAATTTGGCACTAGAATCCAGTATGTAAGAGTGCGAGTTAAGGTGGACGTGCAGAAACCTCTTAGATTCCAAATTGTTGTTCGTCGTCCTGAATTCCAGCCTCTTCCTATGGAAATTAAGTTTGAACGGCTACCTTTATTTTGCTTTTATTGTTACTCTGGGTCATGAAGAAGGTAGATGTCCAAAGCTCTTCAATGATGTTTGCGCGCATCACCGTTTACATGAGTGTCTTAACCCTCATGCCTGTGATGGTACTCCGAAAGGGAAATGGGGCCTAGCACAACGTGGACAATCACCGGATATACGTTTGACCCATCGAGTTCAAGTGATCCTATTTGATAGTCACCACCAGGAAGGTTCAAGCCAAACTTCTACTTTCACGGCTGCCGGAGTTAGAGAAGAGAACCGACAAGAAGATGAGCTTCTGCAGAACTGTGGTACACAGTCTGCCAACTGTTGCTTGTATCTCAAGATATTACGCAAGTATACGTATCGCAATCAAGTAATAAATGATAAGTAAAGTATCGATCCCACGGAGAATTATATCCTTAACTTTCAATGTAAAAGTAAAATTGATTTAAATGAAATTAACAAGGTTGATTGGTGATTGATTAACTAAATACTCAAATGACAGGTAAAGAAAACTAAGGAACTAAAATGTAGATTAAGCAATGGAAGAAACTTAATGAGTGACAAGTGTGCTAGGAATCAAGTTTCCCTTCCCCTGAATTTTATAACACAAATACTAAAGCACTACTACAGCCCCAAGATAAATCAAGAACTTGGAATGAATGGCAATATGGTATTTTCCAATACACATAAGTTAGCATCCTAAATCAACATCTACATATTCCTATGAAGAATTGAATTAAGAATGCAATTTAAACCCAATCTAATCAATGGTAATGTGAGGTAATTGGGTATTCCTACCCAACCTACTAATTAACACAACCTAATTAAAGATGATGCTAACTCACACAATTCAACAAACACCTAGACTTCATTAATTTTCCAATTAATGAAATCATAACATTCATTCAAGAAAGATCATTCAAGAACTAAAATTAGTCAATATAACATGCTGAATTTATTAACAATAAAGTGGATTGCAATAAAACTAAAGAACACATGATTAGTTACATATCAAAATTCAGGTTTAGGTACTATTATCATCCCAACACAGCTAAGATTTAGCCCATAACAGAATTCAAATGCATAAAACCAAGTATAATTGACATGAGACTAGAAAGTAAGAAGATAGAGTTATAAAAACTAGAAGAAACTAAGGCTTCAATGCTTCCACATGAGCTCCAGCTTTCTTCTCCAGCAAATCAGCAACTCCAACAGCTCCTTGCTTCCACAAGAGCTCCAGCTTTTGTTCTCTCTTCCCTCCTCTTAGCTGAGTCTCTATTCCCAACCTTGGTCCAATCTCTCCTTTTTCCTCCTTGCCTCTCTTCTCTTTCTTCCATAAATGTCTTCAATCATTAGGTTAGATTCTGGCCATAGGATTAGAACGTTCCTCCTGAGATCAAGGGCTGAAAACCATCATGTATTTACAAGAATTTAGTCCACTTAAGTTAGCCCTTTTTGGTCAATTCCATTTGAATTGGATCTGAGAATATTCTGCTCCGTTGTTGTAGCATGCAGCAACAACTCTACAACAAAGTTAGAGGACATGTTCTTCTATTATGAATCTTCACCTACATGTTCAAGAGAAAGAGAAACAGTCAAATTCATCCATAAAAAGAAGGGAAATTCATGCAATGTGACAAAAATGAACTAAACAAAATGCAACATGTTGAGACTAAATAAGACAACACCTAATGAATACTATCACTAAAACAAAGACAAAATACTCCTAAATCAAGCCATCTCAAGTATAAAAGTTATAAATCTTAACTCTATTTCATAGAGTTATCACCAACCTGTGTTACCATGGGTCAGACAATCAAAATATTGGGGAGCATGATGAGACAATATCTGATCAATCCTTTATACATGGCCAATCACCGACAAGTAGAAGAAGAATTCTTGCTGGAGAAGAAATTGATAAAGGTAATCTCGACGGCATAATCTCTACAAATATCAACCACAACCCAATGGTACAGCATGAATCCCCTGCTTTTGATTCTTCTCTCTCCATTCCACCTCATATTCAAACCTATCTAGCTCATTGCCCGTAGCATTCAGAGGTTGTTTTGTCCTTGCTTCACCATATGGCATGCTTTTCCATTACACCATGACCACATGACAATCTTGTACACGTGCCCAAACCTCCATCCAGCAATACCCCCCATCTCCCATCCACCACCCATCATTCCATTAGCCCATCTCTTATCCTAAAAATATTAATGCTCTTCTCATGGACCAAGTATCAACTGGATTAGGCCCATCTCTAAATGACCCACCACCCTTCCAAACCCAACTCAAAATACATCATCCTTCTTTACCTACCCAAAATCCTTGTCACGGCCCATATCCACTTGAGCCCATCCAAACTCCATTAAGCCAACCCAACTTACCTATGAACCAACATGATATTTCATCCTCCAATCCACTCCAAGCCATACCAAATTTACCATTCATACTTCTTCAACCCATCAAAAGAAATATACTCGTCGTGTGTTGCCAGAAACGTTGAGGCTTAAAAAATCCTTGACTATTGCAGAGACATCAAAACCAGCCAAGAAAGCCAAACGTGGACGTCCACGAAAGCAGGTGATGAAAGACATAGCTATCTCTATCTGTCAAGAGGTCAAAAATGCCAACCACTCATTATCTGGGCATTTTTTAACATTAGATCCTGTGGGTGACGGGGAGCTGCAGTCACCAAGGAAGCCATGAAACTACTATCTTGGAACTGTCGTGGAATGGGGAATCCACGAACAGTTCGAGCTCTGCGGAACCTTATCAGGTTCGACTCCCCTGAAATGGTATTTCTTATGGAATCTAAATGTGACAACAATACTGCTCAACGGTTGAAACGAGCATTCTAATTTGATCACTGTCATGTTGTGAATTTGGTTGGTACATCAGGAGGTTTAATTTTGTATTGGTCTAAAGTTCTACATGTTACTGTGCTTTTGGCAAATAAACATATAATTGATACAGTTGTGCAGTTTCCAAATGGTAAAGAATCTTTTTTTACATTTGTGTATGGTGACCCATTGAGAAATCAAAGACAACAAGTGTGGGATCAGCTTATTGCATTAGGCACGAATCGCTCAGGCATGGTGTTGTTTGGGTGATTTTAACTCTCACCTAAGCTGGGTTGAAAAGAAGGGAAGTGCTCTTCGTGGTGGTCGAGATACAGAGGCTTTTAAGAACATGATTGATCTGTGTCATTTATTAGATCTTGGTTATAATGGCCCTACATATACTTGGACAAATCGAAGATTAGGAGATGCAACTGTTCGGGTACGTCTCGACTGTGCCTTAGCTAATCCAACTTGGAGAGTTAGTTTCGCTGATGCTGTTGTTTTCATCAAACCGGCCTTCGCGTCTGATCACAATCCTTTGCTATTGGATATGGAGGGTGGAAAATTTAAAGGAACAAAACCTTTCCGTTTTGAGGCGGCATGGCTACGTGATGATCGATGTAAAGCTGTAATTAGATCTGCTTGGGCTTTGCCTATTAATGGTGCACCAGCAAAAGTAGTAAGAGAAACATTAAATACCTGCCGGGACCAACTTTTGATATGGAACAAGGAGGTGTATGGCCATATTCAAACTAACATATCACGGTTGAAGCTTCAGCTTATTAGTATTCAAACTAATAGGGTTAATCTGTTGACTGGAAGAACAGAATTTGATGTGCAAAATGAATTAGAAGAACAACTCAGCAGAGAAGACACTCTTTGGCGACAAAAATCTCGCATTTCATGGATTCGAGAAGGTGATCGGAACTCCTCATTTTTTCATGCATCAACCATCTCACGAAGGCAACACAACCGCATCTTGAAACTTAAAAAACTGGATGGTGAATGGTCTCAATCTATTGAAGAAGTGTATGAAGAGTTAATCAATCATTTCAGTGATGTAATTACAACTGAAGGAGTACGTGATGCTGATCTTCAAACTGCCCTACAGCATATCCAACCAGTCATTACTAATAGTGCAAATCAATTTTTGATGGCCACCCCCTCTGAAGAGGAAATACATACAGCACTAAAGGAAATGGGTCCTTTAAAATCCCCTAGTCCTGATGGATTCCCTCCCACATTTTTTCAAACTTTTTGGCAAGATACTAAACCTAAAATCTTGAATGTCATTTTTGAGTTTTTTCAAACAAGTTCTCTCAGCAAAGCTCTCAACCGGACCTTGGTGTGTCTCATTCCTAAGACACGGTGCCTAGAATTGGCAAACCAATATCGTCCAATCAGTCTCTGTGGAGTCATAGTGCGTTTGATCTCTAAAATCATGGCTATGAGATTGAAGGTGTGTCTTGGACCGATCATTTCACCCATGCAATCGGCATATGTACCGGACATAATCATCTCAGATAATGTCTTCATTGCGCATGAACTATTTCACTACATCCATCAAAGGAAACGTGGAAAGCGTAAGTTCCTAGCTTTGAAGATTGACATGATGAAGGCATATGATCGCTTGGAATGGCCATTTATTCATGCAACATTGGTGAAAATGGGTTTTTCTAGTATGGATCGAAATGGTTATGTCATGTGTAACATCAGTCACATACTCTCTATTAGTGAATGGTGCCAAAAGGGGCGAGTTTCAACCTTCCTGTGGCATTCGACAAGGTGACCCACTCTCCCCGTACTTGTTTATATTGTGTTCTCAAGTTCTTTCCTCTATAATTCATTATGAGGAGGATAACAGAAGGGCACAGGGGATTCGAGTTAAAAATAGAGCTCCACCAATCTCTCATTTATTGTTTGCTGATGATTGCTTAATTTTTTCGGAAGTCAATCTGGATAAAATTTGCAATTTGAAACAATGTCTTGATGTCTATTGCAAAGCTAGTGGACAAGCCATAAATCTACAAAAATTCTGCTTGACATTTAGTCCTAACACTCCACGTCGGTTCAAGGCATGGTTTTCACGAGTCCTCAAGGTTAAATATGGAGTTGGACCAGGTAAATATCTTGGCTTACCAACTGAATTTGGAGTGTCCAAATCGGAGGTATTCAAGGACTTAACAGAAAAGACATGTGCTAGAATTAAAGGATGGAACAACACATTATTATCAGCAGAGGGAAGGGTCACTATGGTTAAGTCTGTGGCGGGATCACTGTCTACTTATGCTGCTTCACACTTTAGCTTACCAGCTTCCCATCATGTTCAAGTTCAAAAGGCTATGGCAAACTTTATATGGGGTCAACAAGGTGATGAGCATAAAGTACATTGGATCTCTTGGACTAGAGTATGTAGATCCAAAGAAAAAGGGGGGGGGGGTTGGGTCTTCGTGATCCAATATTACATAATAGGGCTCTTCTTGGCAAGGTGGCATGGCGACTGTGGTATGATCCCGGGTCCTTGTGGGCACGCTTTATGAAAGCCATATATTTTCCCAATAATGAGTTCTTGAAAGCAAGGCATGGACATGGAACATCTTGGGCATGGAAAAGCATTTTAGTGGGCAGGGAAGTACTTCTTGATGGCTTATGTTGGAAGGTGGATAATGGAACTCAAATCAATATATGGCGTGATAATTGGATACCTTCTTTACCAAACTTTAAAGTGCTATCCCAACAACCACTTAATTCTCCAATTATGATGGTGGAAGATCTTATTGATGCACATCAAAGAAGATGGAATGATGATCTTTTACAACAATTTTTCAGCCAAGCAGAAATTGCCGCAATCAAGAAAATTAACCTTTCTCTAATTCATAGAGAAGATAAAGTATTTTGGGCAGCAGCTACAAATGGACTCTTTTCTACAAAGTCAGCCTACCATTTATTACTCAATAAGAGGGATCAATTAATGACACTTCAACCATCCTCTTCAAGGTGAAGAAACTGGGAGATAGTAACTGATTGCCTAGGACTCCAGCAACTATTAGTGGGTTTGAATCATCATGGACCATTTCATATTACAGAAGTGGTTGAGGAATGTAAGGAGCTCTGTGATGAGTTTCGAAGTTGTAATTTTCTTTTTGTTTCTAGAGAGTCGAATGATGGTGCTCACTCTCTAGCCAAGGAAGCTAGGTCCGTTTCGAGTAGGACTTTTTGGCCTTTATCCACTTCCTGGATCCGGCATCTTTGTAGCTTGGATCCGGTGTTTCACTCTTTTTCTTTTTATTTGAATGAAAGTGTTGATGATAATAATAATAATAATAATAATAATAATAATAATAATAATAATAATAATAATAATAATAATAATAATAATAATAATAATAATAATAATAATAATAAGAATAATAATAATAATAATAATAATAATAATAATAATAATAATAATAATAATAATAATAATAATAATAATAATAATAATAATAATAATAATAATAATAATAATAATAATAATAATAATAATAATAATAATAATAATAATAATAATAATAATAATAATAATAATAATAATAATAATAATAATAATAATAATAATAATAATAATAATAATAATAATAATAATAATAATAATAATAATAATAATAATAATAATAATAATAATAATAATAATAATAATAATAATAATAATAATAATAATAATAATAATAATAATAATAATAATAATAATAATAATAATAATAATAATAATAATAATAATAATAATAATAATAATAATAATAATAATAATAATAATAATAATAATAATAATAATAATAATAATAATAATAATAATAATAATAATAATAATAATAATAATAATAATAATAATAATAATAATAATAATAATAATAATAATAATAATAATAATAATAATAATAATAATAATAATAATAATAATAATAATAATAATAATAATAATAATAATAATAATAATAATAATAATAATAATAATAATAATAATAATAATAATAATAATAATAATAATAATAATAATAATAATAATAATAATAATAATAATAATAATAATAATAATAATAATAATAATAATAATAATAATAATAATAATAATAATAATAATAATAATAATAATAATAATAATAATAATAATAATAATAATAATAATAATAATAATAATAATAATAATAATAATAATAATAATAATAATAATAATAATAATAATAATAATAATAATAATAATAATAATAATAATAATAATAATAATAATAATAATAATAATAATAATAATAATAATAATAATAATAATAATAATAATAATAATAATAATAATAATAATAATAATAATAATAATAATAATAATAATAATAATAATAATAATAATAATAATAATAATAAATCTCTTCACTTGGTTCATCTTGCTACTTGTTTGTTTCTAAATCTATTTGAAGAAACATATTCTAATACATTCATTAATTGTTACTCATTAAATTGGAGAATTTATACACCTTATCTTTGAATTCAAATGAACTTTGTTAGGCATGAAAATAGATAAGGCTGCTTGATCTTTGTACTAAGTTTATATTAAATTTATCTTCAACATTACCATTAAAAAAATATCATAAACTAATCATAAATGAGATCGATTTTTTGATTCTTCAATTTTGTTAGTGGCTGATGTGAAATAACCATTATACCCGTCAAGTAACAAAAGAATAAAATTGCAGTTGTACCTTTATCCATATCAATGAAAACTATAATTATACTTCTTATATTTTATTCTCAAAGAACCATAAAAGTGGTTTGAGAGATTTTTCATTCACCCATCTTCTTTCTTCGTCTTATTGAAAATCAACATCACTACCCCACCACCATAAACCATACACCAAAAAAGAAAAAAGAAAAAAAAGAGGGTCTATAAGTTTTGCTTCATAAGCATGCTTGTATTTTGTTTTTTCCCCTTCTCATTTGTTTCTTCTAGTTTTGTATTTCATGATTTTTTTTTTGTGTTCATATTTTCATAGATTTCAAGTTTAAGGAGTTCCAATACCCATTCTACGTGCTTCACCCATCTTCTTGCCCACAAATTGGCCAAAACTTCCATCAAACGCACTAGAAGAAAGCTTGAAATTGTTCTCAAATCATCAGTAAAAGTGCATGGCTTTATGTTTTTGGTTTTTCGTGTTCTGTTTGCTTTTCTTGTCTTTCATTTATAATTCATATTTTTTTTCGGTTCATATTTCCATAGATTGCAAGTTTTAAGGAGTTCCAATACCCGATCTAAGTGCTTCACCCATCTTCTTGCCCTCAAATTGGCCAAAACTCCCATAAAAGGCACTGGAAGAAAGCTTGAAATTGTTCCCAAGTCATCAATAAAAGCGCATGGCTTTATGTTTTTTGTTTTTCGTGTTTTCTTTGCTTTTCTTGTCTTTCGTTTGTAATTCCACAAATATTCAGGGCTCTTCTTTCTATGGTGACTACAAGTGTTTTTGAGAGATAAAAAAAAAAAAATAAAAAAAAAAGTGAATAAAGTGAAAGAAAGTGCTTGCATTCTCGATACATGAACACGGCTTTCACATATTTCTCAGAAAGTCCAAGCTTTGCTGCCCTCAACTTCAGGTGAGGTAGTTAAGGTGTTAATGGAGTACGAGTTCAAAATGGAGAATAGCGATATTGTAGGGGAGAAAGGCAATAAAGTAGAGACAAATAGGCCTTTTGTCTTTGAAAAATTAGCAACACCCTAATCAGTGAACGGAAATCCTAATCAATCAAGTTTAACTGTTGTGATTTCACAAATAAGCTAAAATCCAAAGAACCTAAAACCGTAATAAATCAATATAACTAAGAAGATTCCCTTCACCCATTTCAATGTTGGTTTAACTTTAAAAATAGAAAATTAAGTTAACAGCATTTGAGTCATTTTAATACATAATGGATATTTGTGATCATTAAAAAAAAAATTCGAATTCGGATAGCTGTCTTAATAATCACTAATAGAGTGGATCCATCTGTAATTTTTGGTAGATTCGGAAGGGGGTCGAGTAGTTTTTGGATCCATATGTAGTATTTGAGGCGAAGTGGGGGTGTGCATGTAAAAGAAAATTCTTTTCCATATCACATGCAAAAAACTCTATTACTTGGGCCAGAAATTCTCCTTTTGGTTATGAAAAATATTAAGAAAACGGATGCATGCAAGTTATGAAAAATAATAAGAAAACGGATGCATAGAACACTTGCTACTAACCCCCAGAAAATAAAATAAAATAATATAATGTATACAACACTTAATCAGCTCATCTTGCATTAAGATTTTCCCTAAACTATGGTGCTATACCAATGCATATGGCAATTAATCAGCTTGAATATGATTGCTTAGGCCAATTTAGGAGAATAAAGATGAGTTTATTTAAGCACACTTTGTAAACAACAAATAATTGTGGGATCTATTTCACTTAGTTCCCTGATTGTAGTTACAATCCTCCTCGGTCTAATTAATCAATATGCTCTTCTTCATGCATTCTCAAGATTTTCATTGATCTCATTGATGTTGAAGCACTGCTTTGTAAATCCTTTTGTTTTTTTTTGGTTAAAAGGTCATTTGTATTAAAATCGAAAAAAAGAAAATACAACATCAAGCAAATTTCACAGATACAAGGAATCAAACCACTCAACTTACAACAATGTTTACCCCAATACACTCGTTCTTATTGGCTACTCGGTTCTGTCATATAACATGAAACTCGCTCAAGAAAAGCACATTAATTTGATTTCAGAAGAAAGTCAAGTACAACACCTACACATCATTGATATCTTCGACAACCAGATGCAGATGCGTTCCAATCCAATTCCTTTTGGACCATGTATTGATGGATTCATAGCAGAGAGTTCAGTTATAGACCAAAAAATTACATTGGTTTGCTAATCAATTCAGCACATTCATGTATATTTTAAAGCATATCCAGTAACTTCTTAGAGGATGTGTAGTTTGTTAGTCTTAGGAACTCATGTGGGAAGAGAAAATATTGGTAGGCATTTTTACTTTTTGGTCACTGTCATCCTGTCATAGTGACTGGGGGTGCATAGGCCCATGGGAAGGGCAGCCAGAAAGGGAAGGGAAAGGAAAGCTGTGGTAGGGATGAAGATTCAAATCCCTGACCTCCTTGCACTTTATGCTCCTACAAAGGAAGCTCTTACTAATTCAGTGAATGAGATTTGAGCCTTGTTAGCAAAGACCATATAAGGAAAACAACATAGACAAGGAATTGAATTTGTATAACAGAAGGATAGTTTTACGTGGAAAAACAGTCCACAGATGAGCAGCATGATGGTTTTCAAGAGATACTGCACCATCTTCACGTTCCATGCTCTCGGAATGAAAATACATAGCCTCCGGAGTGGCAGTCATTGTGAGTTCAAATTTTCTTTTGGGGGTCATCCCAAACCAGTCACATTGACTCGGGATCCATAGGCTCAGGGGATGGGAGAGGTGTTGAGGAACGGAAATTTGAACTTAAGATATTTTGGTCTTACTGTCTTTACATAGGATGCTTCATTACATTGCAGAAACATAGCCTCATTTTGAGTTCAATTGGTAAGCTTGCTACTCTCCTTAAAGGTTTTCTTCTCTTTCCTTCAATTGGGTTGCACATATAAACCATATGAGCAGCACAATCACTACAAGAAAATGGATCTACAGCGGCATTTTGGAAACGCCGCCAAATGGTAAAAAATGCCGCTATAAAGCTTCCCCGGCACTTCAAAAATGCCGGCAAAACCAATGCCGTATTGTTATAGCGGCACTAAATAGAAGCGATGGTGATGGTCACTTACGACGATACTTTTAACGGCGTTTCCTACAAACACCGTCAAAAGTACTTGTTGCGGCATTTATAGGAGACGCCGTTAAAAGTTCTTGTTGCGGCGTTTCTAGGAAATGTCGTGAAAAGTTCTTGTTACGGCGTTTCTAGAAAACGCCATGAAAGTTCTTGTTGCGGCGTTTCTTATAAATGCCGTTAATAGTTCTATTGTGACGTTTCTTATGAACGCCGTTAAAAGTGTTGTCGTGATACGTTAATTATGCCGGCATTTTGTAAAACGCCGGGATAGGTTTTTTAAATTAAAAAAAAAATCGTTCCAAAAAGCCAAATTCAATTTTACAAATGAATATTCAATTCCATCAATCCAAATCCAATTTTACAAATGAAAATCCAATTCCTTCAATCCAAATTCAATTTTACAAATGTAAAGGAAGTCCATTAGGTTAGATCCCTTGACAGTTTAAGTGGCCAAGGAAGAACTACATTTAAATGGGAAACTCTGATGGTGAGCAGAAAATTAACAGAATCAAACTTAACAGAAATTACTGAAGGCCTTGGAATTCAATCACCTTCTCTATGGTTTTAATTTCATCAACACATCTCTCTAAATCCTTTGCTTCTTTGAAGTAGTGAAGGTGACTGATGGGTTGTCCTTGGGGGTTTGTGCTGTTGAGCTCAAGATGCCCTTTCGAGATAGGACCAATGACTTTCTCCAAGATGAACCACCTCTAAAAGCATCATTGCTAAGAGCTTTCATGGCTTCTGTTGCTTTTGCTATGGCTTCTAGAGTCCTCTGCTTTGGGGGCAAAGTCGACAACTGCCCAGTCTACAACAAGAAATTCCCATTTGTGTCAATTTTTGAAGATTGCACAGATGAATAAGAGACGTGTATCAATGAGAATTGAATACGAACCTGATGGGAAAACATGCCAAAGTCAGATCTTATGGCCTCCAAAGTCAAATTCTCTGTTTCTATCTGTGAAACAATGTGAAAGACTGACATAGGTTTTTTGGTTGACAATCTGTTTTTTTCTCTAGATAGAAAATCAGATCTTATGGCCTCCATGTTCAAATATATGGCCTTCCATCTGAAGAGTCTAGAATGGCATGATGGCAGACTATAACTCATCAAGGATGATGAGCAAATCTCATTATATATTTCTTCTTAATGATCAAACATCATGAATAGGTTAACTTAGCATCGTCAGTGCTTGAAAATATTATAAGGACACCTCAAGTTATAGGTTGTCATTCGCAATGAACTATCTAGTTCTCAGCTGTTAACATTAGACAACTGATATCTCCATTAAGAGCTAGACAATAGAAATGTACAAGAAGCAAGTCCAGACTGGAAGTAACATCCGGTATTGCCTGTTCAAACTTATTGCTTCAAACTCACCCCCCCCCCCCCCCCCCCAAATAAAAAAGTAAAAGAAAAACAATAAACAGGACATATTTCTCCACAAAACAAAGGAAGGTATTATATACCATAAACAGCACAAAGAATTGATATTGTTATAACATAAATAATTTTTCATGATAGAGAAACCTTTCAGATTGTTTAAGGCATCAAAAAATATCTGCAGGAAAAAAATGATGAAAAGAGACATAAAACAACTGTAGAATGTAGATTAGAATAGCAAGCTTTGGAAGACAGTAAGGGAACTAGTTTAAATGACAACAATAAATAATTCTAGATGTGTATCCTATCTATATAATCAATGATACCAAATGAAAAGAAGATGGGGACTGGCATAATTTATAAGAATTTGATAAACCTATAAAAATTCCCAGCTCACTCGTTGCTATTACAAAAGAACAAAACAAAATAGTGAGGTTACTGGAATCAATTATAAGCAGTGAACAGCATTCAAGAAACAAAAGGCTAAATAGAGAGTAAATAGAGAGAGAAAAGGAGGAACCAAAACGTAACTCCCTAATACCCGTAATGAAATGGCCTAAGTACCGAATCAAACCATCCTACTTTTTCCCAAGCACTCATCAAGCCAAACATAAGTACTGATTTAGTGGGCGAAGGATATGAGATGCTAGAAAAAATCAAACAAGACGAGAATTGGAAGGAGTAGCTCAATCGACAAACTAATTTACTCGAGCCTACTTAAACAATCAGCCATGAACCTTTATCATATTTCAAACATAAAACACCACTAAATCAGAGGTTCCAGATGCAAACGATCAATGGACTTATCATTTCCGAAGATCAGAACTTTTTATAAACTTCAAACCGATATCTTGGAGTTCTTTTTTTTTTTCCCAACTAAATCACATCGAAAAAATCCACTGAAAAGCTGTCAAAAGAGAAGTGCCGAGCTCATCTGTTATTCGAAATCTACACAAGAATTCAACGAAATCTTAAAACTGGAGCAGCCAGTGAGTACTAAATTCAAAAACAAACCGCTCTACCTGCCTATACACACGCGAAAAAAGAAGAAGAAGAAAAAGAAGCAGAAATAAAGAATTTCTCCGTAGATTCAAATCGAAAACGAAGTATTCTGAAGAAATTAATAGCAGAGAACTATCATTTCTAACAAAACATACAAGTTCAAGTACGAAATTGAAAGCAAATTGAAGCACCACAGAACTTTTTCTGAGAGAAAAACCATACCTGAAATTTTTTTTGTCTTTTGGAGCTCAAAGTCGCATAAGATTTAGGGAAGAAGCTGAAGCTACGGATACGAAAACTAGGGTTACTGAGATGCCGTCAACAACGGCAGAGGAGAGGCGGAGAGTCGAGAGGGAGAGAACCCGAAAGCTCCAACTCGAGACTGTTCTATGAAAGCTCCACGAGTTCGATCTCTCAGAATGAGCGAGCAAGAGAGAACGTACAGAGGGATTGAGAAAGAGAGAACGAGCGAGAGAATGAGTGGGTTTTATTCGACTCCTCGTCTCCCAAAAGTGAAAAAACAGGCGGGGCGGGAGAAGTTAAAAATAGGCGGGATGGGAGGAATTGGCAACCACGGCGTTTTAGGGAAACGCCGTAACGCGGACATACGAAACGCTACAATGGCGTTTCTATGAGACGCCGTTAAAAGGGTTTAAATTATTGTTGTTGTACTTGTAAATCAACATACAACGGCGTTTCCACGAAACGTCATTAAAAAGTTACATACGACGTTTTTTATGAACGCTGTTATAAAGACACATAAAACGCCGCTGTATCCTTACCCGAAGTGCCGCCATACACCCGTTTTCTTGTAGTGAATCTCTCAGTAACTCTGTTGTTATTGGTCTAATTCCTTTTCTCTCCTCCAAAGAATGCACAAATAAACAACTAACAGCAGAGGTAGAGTTTTGCGCATTTGCACTTAGACAAAGGTTTCTATAAACACACGAACCCCCTAATATGATGGATTCACAACTCTCTGCTATGAATCCATCATGGCCAATTTATATAGGATCAACATCAGTCATGCCGTCAATATGATGATTTAGTCCCGTCCCTTATCTTCTCTTCTTTGTAGTCATTTTCTTTTGGTTGGTTGTTGCCCATGACACATACATGGTACCCATTTAGGAAAAATTAAAAGACAATGATGAGCCATATGATTGTATAGTGAATGATTTCTCATTCAGTTGGCTATAGTTAACTTCGTCATGAAATAAATATGTTCACTCTACCTACATGAAACTTGAAGTACAAAAATTGAGAGATCAAACTTGAGAAATCAATATGCATTTTTTATTTTCATATAGAGTTTGTATGAACATAAGTTTGAGAAATTCTGAGGGATCGGAGTAAACCAAGAAACAAGTAAGTTCTACGCACGATTTATGCGTGGAATGATGTTTTATAATTCATCTCAATTTTGAATATAGCAATTCATTTATTATTATTTATGAGAAAATGGGTGTTTGTGTATTATTTTTGTTGTCTATGATGCATTTAGTTCTAGAACATTGGTATAGAGAACCTTGGCTAACATGGCCTAATTAGAAATATACACATTCACTCTCATTTAAACTCCTACCAAAGTAGGGGTTGTAAATGGATAACCGAAATCCGTTTCCGAATTCGCATCCGCATCCATTTAGAGGTATCCAAATCCGTCCGATTATCAATAGGATACGGATATGGTATACCCCTTTCTTACCGAATATTATCTGTCCGATAAAATTATCCGATTAAGTTACTTATTTAGATTTATTATTCTTATTTTTATAATTTTTGCCTATAATATGTGACTATTTTTCTAGATTTTCTACTAAAATAGCTACCAAAGTTATTAAATTCTTAAATTTCAAACCTAGCCCTCACAAATAAAAAGGTAAAGATGTAAACAGGTAGTTGAAAACTTGTATTCAATCTATATTCATGTCTGTTTAGAAGAATCTACTTAAGAAAATAACTATCCTATTATCATTCGAATCGATGAGAATCCGTCGAAAACCGATATGATATTATCCGAATCCGTCCAAATATAATAGGATGCGGATATGGATATACCACTATCCGATCCGAATCCGGTCCGTTTACACCCCTATACCAAAGTACGTTTCATAACAAAAATGTTCTTTTAAAATGAAGCAAATCAAATGAGGATGGTTGCTTATTTCTCATTTATTTAGAACATATTCAAGGACCTATAGTCATATAAACAAAAATAGAACCAAGAAGTAGAAATAAAAAGCATCCAAAGAGAACTAATGGTTTAAGATAATATTGTTTCAATTTCAATTTTCACTTTTGCTTGTTAGTTCTACTATTCTCCTTAGTTCTACTATCATTTCTTATCTTACCGTAAGAAGAAAAAAAATAAAAAAATCAGAAAAGTATTCTTAGACTCTCACCTTAAATAACAATTTAAAAAAAAAAATTTATTCCTGATTTTGTCACATTAAATTGAATAGAATAGTGTAAAGGAGAGATCAACCTTACAAATTGTCCTCTAGCTGATCACGGTGATCTTAATATCCTATAAATACATGTAATATGTTATTCATTTACATTATTGAAATATCATTTCTTCATGGTATCATTCTTTAGTTTGGTTCAACCCTCTCGATCCAACCACGTTTCAAGATTGATTCAAGATCCAGAGTCGTTTCCAGAGTCTTCTTGACTCTTTGCTTTTCACGTTTCAAGATTGATTCAAGATTGGTTTCCAGAGTGTTCTTGACTCTTTGCTTTTCACGTTTCCAGATCTATTGACGATCCTCTTCTTGAAACAACCAAAAAGACAAAGCTCCAGAATTTCAACTGAATTAATTTCTGTGATCATCGCTATAAAGATGTCTTCCTCAATGAGATTAATCTTGGTTTTTTCAACCTTCCTCTTAACGCGACAGTCCTTCTTGTAATGACCCGGTTTACCACATGTAAAGCAACTCCTATTCTTCTTCTTGAAGTCTTTATCCTTCCTCACTTGAAGACCTCTCTTGAAGTTTGACTGCTTTCCGGTTTCCACAAGATTTGCCTTGACTTTCTGAACTCCACTGCCCTTTTCTTTCTTGTCCCTTGCTCTATTCCTCTCTTCAATTTTTATTCGAACAACAACCTATTCAAAAGTACACTCCTTCCTCTTGTGTTTCATATTCAACCTTAAAGTATTCCAAGAGTTAGGAAGCTTCTCAATCAAAGAGCGAGTAACAAAAGCATCCAGCAGAATCATTCTTTCCTTGGCTAACTTGCCAATCAGAACTTGATATCAATCAATCTGTGGAGAAATTTCCTCATCATTGTTCATTATGAAATTTAGGAAATTTGCCACCACATATTTACCATTGCTTGCATCCTCCAATATGTATTTCTTCGAGAGAGCATCCCAAATCATATAGGCATACTCAAACGTACAATACACATTATACAGGTTCAGAGAAAGGGCATTCAGAATTCGGTTCTTACATTGATAATCAGCTTGAACCCATGCCATTCTCTTTGCCTCGAGTTCTGGGTTCTTTGTTTGTGCAGGCTTTGGTTTCTGTCAAAGCAAAAAGACCCCTATTTGGGTCGGGAGCGAACAACATCATCTCTGTTTCCACCTTTTAAAATTCGACCAACGAATTGGTCTATCTTGTCAAATTTTGACATAATCCGCATGTGGTCCATAGAAGACCTCAACACATGCACTGGTGGGATGACATTCGTAGGAACAGAATCATTGGTTTGCAAGACTGGGATGACATCTTGTGCGTTTGGAACAACACTGTCAGGAGGATTTTTGCCAGAGGCCATTGAATCAACAACAGGTGTCTTCTTGTCACTAACCATGTCTTATACTGATTCAAATACCTTAAGATTATTATAACCAGAAGACCAGAGGCACAGTATAGACAGACCAATAACAGAATCAAGGAGAAACGAATATATAATGTATACTTTATGTCAGAATCACTTACCCGAATGTAGTAGAAGAAACGAAGGAAAATCAGCATGAACTCAAACAGGGTGAGTTGAGGTGTACGTACAATACTTTTCCTTAAGGTATTTGAATGCCCCCTTTTATGCAGACCGGGTTTGACCTTGACGTTCTCACCTCCAAGATACAACAACTCCTAGATCTGAAGGCAGCACTCCAACAGAGTCTACTTGCAAAGGAGATACGAAGGTAATACACAGCACATGAATGAAGAAAACAAAATGGAATTTTTTTTCTAACTCTAGAATTCGAATTTCTGTTTTTTTCACCAAAAATCGAGTCAAGACTTTGTTCGGAGCTTCACCTCTATTTATAGGCTCGTATAGACACCTTCATAGAGCTACATATGTACGTAAGGTCACCTTCAAAGAGTTGTGACTGTATGATCAGCCACCTCCCCTACCGCAAAACCCAAAACCAGGTTTTCGGATCCACGACCCATGACCCCCGTCCCCAAGTCCCAAGTCCCATCATAGACACTTAATATTATTTATATAATATTAAAGTGCCCCATGGCCTGGTTAGACTAGGGTCTACAGACCACTACCGCAACCACGCCCAATCAGTCCAGCTCGGTGCATGCGTGTGATCCACACTTAGCTCTCTATTGGCATACACCCCACTTAGGAGCTATATATGTATATTTAAATCATATAATCATTAGCTCCATCCGATGTAGGACTAAACACATATGGTAATTTAAATTACCTAATATATATGCCGAATTATACATCCATAAGAGTTCTATAGAGTAAGAATAAACAAGAGTCCTAAAACAAAACTAGGGAGATAGAGTTTTAATGTTTTGAAACTTATCTAAATAGTATATTATATTATAATATTATTTTATTTTAAAACAAAAATCCAACAAGACTTCATTGGAATTACTACAACTATAAGAACTTAGACATAGAAACTAGAACCGGGAAGAAGCAAAACAAAGTTTGAAACTTGTAATTTTGTTGGAAACTTGTTGAACAAGCTTGACCATATGATAACAAGAGCTAAGTTTCACTTGTGTTCTGCAATGTTAGTGATTATAAGGAGGCAGTGGTTTACAATAGCAGTGCTTGTATCGATCAATACATCGAGAGAAATAGAAGAAAGAAGAAAACAAATACAAGACTTGAACTGAAATGAGATTTAAACCTCACCTTCAAGCTTCAGAGAACGGAGCACCTTCAACCTAAAAAACTCCTTTGATCTTCTGAAAACCCTACCATGAGAGAAAATATTTAGAGAAACTAGAAGAAAAGTTGAATAAAAAGATGAAAAACCCTAAACAAACTTCAAGCTTCTCACCTTCAAGCTTCTCCAAGAACGAAACCTTTTGTTTGTCGAGAGAGAAAATAGTTCGAGACTTGACGTTTGAGTGTCGTTCCGTCAAATATGAGTCGCGTGAATCCGCTCATTCAAGGGCTTTTGTACACAAGGTTAATTCCGCTCATTTTAGCCCAAAGTAAGGACTCAGCTCATTCACGTTTTTAGCCTAAATTTTGAAATGGCTGGATTCATGAATCACCTCATGTTTTTCAACCAAACAGGGTAAAAAACCTGATTCATGAATCCAGGGATTTGAAATCCCTGGATTCACACAACCAAACAGGCCCTAAAGTTATCCTCTCATTTAATTGTTTTTCATTTTCATTTTCTCTTTTACTTTGTTGATCCTTTTTGGTACTTAATTATTTTATTTATTTATTTATTGAAAAAGAGAGATTTGTTTTGATGCTTTCATGTACGTAGAGGGATCTCTGTTCATTGTTGTTCCATATGTGATGTTCCATACACTAGTTATGTTTCTTTCTTCCTCTTTATGTTTTCCATTTTTGATTTTCGATTTGCTAAGCTACTTGAGTTTGATACTTCATCTGCTTTCTTCTTTCATTCTGTTCAGTATTGTGATTTCTAGGGAGCCCCTTATTTTTCTTCTTAGCATGATGTCGTCGGCCGTTTGTTCAGTTGTGCTTCTTTGGTTTCTATGTGTTATGGCCGGAACATGGTGGTTCAACCAACCCTCTAGTTGGATGGTTTGACCACATTCAAAGATATTTGAATCAACTATATTGTGAACAGTTTGTGTACAATAGAAATGTACAAAAACTAAGTAAACAAGGGTGACATAACCGATCACCTTAAGAATTACTCTTAGAGTTTAGGTCAGACTCTACCATTATAATTTAAAAAACCCCCATAATTCTAACCTAGGATCAACATTGTAGGTCCAAGTACCTGAAGTTCCAGCTGAAAGAAGCTATGGACTATCCGGTTTGAAGCCCATGATCCATACCCTAAGCCCATGGATCTAGATTCTACCGACGAAGAACCTGCCATACTAGGAACCGAAGGAGATCCAATGGAAATCCTGACAGATTGGGAAGGTGGATCTCTAGCTTAAGACAATTCGAGCTTGAAGATGTCTAAGATCAAAGTAAGAACCCCCCACATGTTGGTTTAAGTTAGATTAGTGTCGGGGATCAATTGGTTGAGCAAAGCACCCAAATAATGAAAAGTACTAAGGGGTGGTTGCTTAAGGCAGTTGATTGACCTAACTAACTGCCCAAAGCGACCGGTTGGTCCTTTTGCGGGTTTTAAACCTAGTTTTGCCCCTAACCCTCAATAAATAGTCATCCACGACCTAATTTTGTATTATTTTATTCTTGAAGGCTTTTGTGGACAGTTGGGAGACATAGTACACGTGGTTTGTGGTGAAGAACGCTTAAATCACAGAGAATGTTTGGATCTCGCTCGGTCTTTCAAATATTTTGGAGGTTAGTTAAATCACACTCTTTTCCTACATGTTCCTCTTTGTTATTAGAGTGTTTCTCTTCCCTCTGAGATTCTGTAGATGGTGAGTTGAAGTGTTTAGAATCTTTCCCATTGATGATCGTGACTAGATCACGCTTTGAAGATGGATTTCTATATATGGATCAAGGGTTGATTTAGTTGAATGAGATGAAATGGATCTTAAATCTTCCTCTTATGTATTTCTAGAATGAGATGAACTCTTTGGAATTTTAAGGATGCAATTCGGATTTGAATAATCCCAAAATCAGATCAAGGATGGGTGATCAAAAATTTGAATTTTGGACTTGAGATTCTCGCCTGAAAAGGGGGGATCGATTGGCCCAACTAATCGCCACGAGCAATCGGCTGGGTCATAGTAGCCATGCCAACTTAAATTTTGCTCCATTGTGACTTCAAACTTTAATGAAACTTCTTAACCTTTATCTACGTGATCTCTGAGGTTTACTGGAGTTGTTGCTTGTGAGGTTTAATTTGCATTGTCGTAGCTTTTCCACTTCGACAAGTAAGGTTATAATTACTTATATATGAATTGAATTGTAATGTGTTGAACTATTTATTACTTTTAATGCGTAAGTAGTCTTATAACCTGTTGTTACAATAGTTTAAATTGATTTCTTGATAATAACACGCTGTGGATGATGGTTAGATGTATTTGACTCATTATGTGTATGAAATGATAAGTGGTTGGAACTATGATTGAGGGTATCCTTATTGGGTATTCCAAGCTTGGGATATTAGAGATTATGGTATGAGACACTGTTCTCTAATGCCCCTAGCACTATCACGGTTGTTGGATTACATACCTAGGTGGTCTAGATTGCATTGTTAGATACCCATACATGCTATTACCCTTTGGAAGGGGTATTGAAGCCAAATGACCTGTGATAATGGTGACATGACTCTCTTTCATCATACAGCGGTAGCCAGTTCGTACGAAGACTTAGTGGTGCACTGATCATGCATTTGTAGGGTTGGACTCATAGGTGTCCAATAAGTGGCTTGGGAGTCGTGAGGGGATATGAGAGTATCCACCCCAACAATATGTGGATGACCATAGGGTTAATGAATGGAGTCCAATAGAGGTAATTAGTCAGTGAGGATTTTCATTCCTAGGTGAAGAAGGATACTGAACCAAGTTGATTGGTGCCATAGGGGAAGTATGTGGACCATATGTAGTATGTTACTGTAGGACCTTGCACTCGGTTTGGATCCCTGATATGCACCAATACTCATACCAATGGTTGTGATGAGAGAGTGTGGACTTAAACCCCAGCCATGGTTGATTGACAAGGACCATACCCCTTGCCCCAAATCCCAACAGAGGTAGCCGGCCAATCCATGAGGGATTAGAGTGACGAGACTTACCTAGAGGAGGGCTGATGTTATATCTTAAAGCATGTCTGCCATATTAGAGACTTATATGGTTAGCTACTAGAGGCATCCATACCTATGCATGCCATATTTCTTTAATGTTATTTATCATATTCTAATGTTGATATGCATATGAGATTGTTGCTTTACTGAGTTCGTTAGAACTCACCATTTTGTGGATTATTTTTATACTATTCAGATGACTATATTGAAGCTGGAGAAGTTCCGTATGACTGGGAGTACCCCCATGAAGAGACTCTGGAGACGTCAATGGGATGTAGTGTTGCCTAACATGAAGCCACTTGTGGGTACATGGAGTGTGCTTGTAGCACCTATTGATGGCAAGATGATCTAGGTAGTTCGCCATTTTGATAGGTCAATGAATGAGGGTTTCATGACTCCTTTTATCGAAAAACTAGAAGAGAATAGTATCAGCCTTGAAAAAGTACAAAACAATAATTAAACTTTGATATTCTTTTGTTTTCGCTAAAATACCCTTTCTGACACGTTTCTTTCATTTATTCTTTGGATTATAATATTTCTTAATTGGACTTGGGACACTTGTATATCTTTTTTATTTAATTATTAAATTGTTCTTTGTTCTTGACTTGGTATTATATGCATTTATTATCACTGATGGCTAAACCGTGGATCTTGTGACTGTGGATCGCACCCACCGGTTTTCGGATGGGATCGATACCGGCGGGTGGGGTGTGACAATAATACGAGTGAAACACTCTCTCCCAATGGATAAGATTCAATTCTTCCCTCTACAGGTAAAGGAGCAATTATAGAGTTCAAGTTGATCTCAATCACTACTTTGCCAAGGTAATCAACTATAACTATCCATATCCTCGCCAGTGGTCAAGTACGCATTCTTAGATCATTCCAACTAGCAATCTATTTTCTTCATCAAAAGTCGGATAGTTGACTAACTTGATCGTCGGAGACGTTACTCGACCTTCCCGGTCGAGCACGTTCTTGCAGGTACACTTGGTTGTGAGGATGAGTAGGATTGTGACAACACTATGCATGTTGAGCTGTTATCAAGGTTGCTGAGGCATTTGTTGAGTTTTGTTTTCTCATTGTCTCTCGTTTTGCTTGGTTTTTCTACTAGGCGTTCTTCTCCTCTACATTCTTGTGTTGTTCTTGATTTACTTTTGAATGTTTATTGAGTTGGTTAATTTTATTCATTTTCACATCTTTTTGTTTACTAATTATTGAGTGTTGCGTTACAGGCATTTCTTATATTATTTTTTGAGGGACACAGGCTTTTGCTTCTCTTCTGTTCTGATGTTTGCTTCTCTCGCTTTCTCACTGCTGATTACACTGTGTTCTCTCGTAGGATTTCTCCCAAATGGAATCTTAAAAGAAGGGTGTAAGGCAACGGACCTTAACAAGACAATCATTAAGGAGAAAACACTCATTGCTGAAATGAGAAATAAGTGGCGTTGTTGAGCGTATCTCAAATGGCCCACAACCTGGTGGCATGTATTTGGCCATTGCTCATGGTGTTCATGCGGTAAGGCTGGTCAATGAAGCCTCAATCTTCCAAACCACATTAGTAATAGAAGGCTCTCTCTACGCTCTCGCATTTGGTGCTTCAAAGACTTGTGCTCAAATGAGGTATCGAGAGTCTCAGTTCCTCCTCTAAGAGGGGACCTCACTCTTCAAACACTTTACAGCAGCAATGGAGATGGCGTGACATGCTTGGAAGTATGTTATGTATATTGTTGAATATTTTCTAGTCCATTTATATGTTGACTTTTCTTTGGAAGTTGGATGCAAACCGAGTTTTATATGTATTGCATTTGTACTATTTTTTTTTTTTAAGAGAAGAAAACAGTTTAGCACTTTAACTCTAGGGTTAATTTTCCTTAATTACTAAAGGTAGTAATGTAATTTAATACAAAGTGTAAATAAGTAATATAAAACCTTAGGGTTATTTATTTTGGGTTTTAAAATAAATTAAAAGTGCTATGTCATCACTTAATAACTAATGGAAAAAGTCTAAGATTGAATTAAAAATTTCAAAAAGTATTGGAAATAAGGTAGTAATAAAGCTATAATATGGGGGACAACAATTATTATCTTTAGTTTATTAGATATATGTATTGTTTTCATTTAAATTAAGACCATTTCCATACCTATTCTAATCATTTCCATCTAGTTCAACATCCATCTATACATATTTGCGATACAAAACACGTCGTCTCTTAAAATCACCTAAGTGATACATTATGGATACATGATACTTTAAACCTTGATCTAAGTACTACTACTCATCCTTTAGTGACAAAACTTTATTCACCATGGGTTGGAGGATGCTTTAATAATTGATTGTCATTTTTAATTGAACGTGTATGGTAATGTGAATGATTCTGATCCTATGATGATGGTTGATCGTCATGAAGGAAAACTTTCACCATATTTGCTATTATTAACTTTGTCATAAAATATATTCATAAAGAAAACTGTCACAAAATAAATGTGTGTATAACTAATCAATATTCATTCTAGCTACATGAAACTTACCATGTAAAACTGAAGAAATTAAACTTAGATATTAGAGTTATACACATTTCATATAGAGTAGCATGAGTGTGGACAAGAATGTTTGAGAGATGGGAGGAAACCAACAAACAGGTTAGTATGTTATTGACTATAAGCCATGATTTAACTTGCAACAACAACGTTTCTAAAATCCTCATTTTCAATGTATTTTTGTCAAAATTTACAAGTAATGGTCTTTCTTTAATTTATCTCATGGCTACTGGTAATTGATTTATTATTCTTTATGTGATTTTTTTTCTTTTTTTTAGGCCAAGATAAATTTAGTTCCAAGGATTTTACCAAAACAAACAAAAAGCCATGATCATTATATTAGGGCCTGTTTGGTTACATGAATCCAGAGATTTCAAATCTCTAGATTCATGAATCCTGAGAATTATACCCGTTTGGTTGTAAAAATCTCTAGATTCATGAAATCTAGAGATTCATATTTTTACACTAAAAACGTAAATATGTAGATTTATGGGTAAGGGGTGAAATCCAGAGATTTCAAAAAAGCTATACATTTGCACATTCACAAAAATTATGATCAAATAGTTTTTTAGGATGAATCCACTGATTTCATTCCACAACCAAACATATAATTTTATAAATTATAACTCCATAAATTTGAAATCTATAGATTTGAAATCTCTAGATATTTGAAATCTCCAGACTCATGTAACCAAACAGGCCCTTATGGATTTTACAAAGATTAAGGATTAGCATTACTTGGAAAGTGTTGAATAAGAAGATCGTAGGCAAAAGTTATGTCAAATAAAATATCTTGCATATGATATTCTCTAATAACAAAAATCACAGACATCTCAATAATATATCAAATTAGTAGAGATACCCCAAAGTGTTTCTTAATATGGCACAATGGAACACTACATTAGCAAATTCCATGGGCCTGTTTGGTTACATGAATCAGAGATTTCAAATCTCTGGACTCATGAATCTGAGAATTATACTCGTTTGGTTGTAAAAATCTCTAGATTCATGAAATCTAGAGATTCACCTTTTTACACTAAAAATGTGAATTTGTAGATTTATGGGTAATGGGTGAAATCCAAAGATTTCAAAAAAGCTATACATTTACACATTCACAAAAATCACATCGATCAAATAGTTTTTTAGTATGAATCCACAGATTTCATTCCACAACCAAACATCTAATTTTATAAATTATAACTCCATAGATTTGAAATCTATAGATTTGAAATCTCTAGACATTTGAAATCTCCAGACTCATGGTTAGATAATTCATAATTTCTAAATTGCCCTTAATGTCTTTTGACTTTACACTATTACCGTTGGGTTGAAATCCTCTGCGGCCTTTAAGTTGGTGACTATCCAGCAGTATTCAACCCTTGGATGCCACCTATCCCATTTGTTTCTCAACCATTAGATCTTTATAATTCTTGATTTGTTTGTAAACTAATTTTTCTGATGCTATTTCATCATAACTTAGATCAAACCAAGCATTACATCAGAAAGTAGATTGACGGTGAGTCCTTTTCCGTCTGCTGCTCTTGATGAAGAGACCCGAAATGGGTAAATCTAGACTACTCTAAAGAGAAGAAGCAAGTTGGCTGACATGGCCCGACTTGTGCAAATGAACTATGTGCCTCTTGCTGCAACTGAGCCAAACTAGTGGATGTGTCTACCATTGTATCAATAAGATTGTTGTTCACACCTTAAGAAGATATCTTGCATAGTGGCCCACTTGCTTGCCTTTTGCTGCAAAAGTTGAGACTCAAGTTGAAGGCTGAATTCCAACAAGAAGAATTGTTCACTGATAATTTGTTTGAAGGAGAATCTGTCATAGTAACTAGTTACCTTAAAACAATATCCTAATGAACTATATAAGAAAAACTGATATGTTGTTATGATAATGGACTCCTATTACAAGGAAGAGTCATTGGGAACTATGTATTAAACACATAGTATGATTTCCTGTTTATGCATCTTCATCCTTGGTTCCTTTTATTATTTATTTTATTTTGGGGTTGAGAGTGGACCATAAGGAAGTGAAAGCTAGTTCACAAAATTTGATTGCGAACATGATTCTCATGTCTTTGGAATATCGGCCACAGTTGTTTCCAAAGCTTCTCTCTGTTTTCAAAACTTGCGGGGCTTCCTTCTCAGCACAGACTAGCTGCAAGATTTTGGACTGCTTCCTTGCCTATACAATAACATTTGAGATTTCTTCTAGATTCAACAGTACCAATGTCTAATGGAGCACTCTGACAAAGAACAAAGGTTTAACCAAAGAGGGCAGACGAAATCACACGAGAGTTTAAATAGTTTGTCGGTGGTCGGAAGGAATGTAAAGCTGAAGGTTTAGGGATTGACTTAATGCTTGGTTTGATGATGAACCAACATTGGTGAAACCAGTTTACAAATTAAACAAGAGTTATAAAGATCTAATGGTAAAGAAACAAATGGAACAGGTGGCATCCCATTACTCTTAACCACTTGCCTCTAGTTATGTTAAGATATTGCCCTTAATGGAATGAAATCGAATCATAATTTGATACATCCCCATTAATAGATACCCATCCATTTTTTTCATTTTACCTAAAAAATGTCATCTATCTTCCATCGTTCCATATTACTTTCTTAGGTTATGATCATCGAGCCTAGCAAGATAAGGGATTTGAGCTTCTAAAAAGGAAATGATGTTAGCATCACCAACATTGTGGTAGACAGAAGTCGAGAAGATCAAGGTTCCTGCAAAGGAGGCTAAGCAGAGAATATGATAGAAGACCTGTAGGGATCGAGGATTAAGGAATTTCAACTCGATAAACTCTTTGGAGATCAAACCATCCAGAGATATTCTTGTTTCCCTTTAGACCACTCCGTCATAGGAAGCTGTGGCCGGAGGGCCCAGATCTGGCCGGCCATAAGTTCAAAATTTGGAGGAAAAAAAAAAAAAATGTAAAAGCAGGAAGAAGACGAGGAGGAGAGAAACTCTATTACAATTTCGTCTGAGCTTCTTGTTGGTTTCTCAAGTTAATCCTTCATCAAGTGCTCGGGATCAGAAGTAACCAAGAAGAGAATTCTTGAATACGGTCAGAATTCTACCACAAGATTCATCAAGAAACCTTTTTAATCAACGTGAAAACCATCATCCCTCCAAATATGTTGCAGCAATTTTGTTGGGATTTATTAATTATTTTATTAATAAATTATATGTTTAAGACAAAACTGAAAAATCATTAGAAGAGGAAGGCGGCTCGCATTCTCCTAGAAACGCAGGAAGGAAAGAAGCCACAAGAAGGTTTTTTTCTTCTCGGCATTTTGGGAAAACGAATGTTTTATATTTAGGAAAGAGAATCTAAATAAGGATCTTTTCCCATCAATTATGCAATTGATATATATGGAGTATAACAACATATTTAAAATCCCAACTCTTGGATCCGTATAACCAATTCCCAACCTTAGACATCTTCACTGAAAAGTGTTGGCCATCACCAATGAACCTGCTTTTTTTCTATTACATTTGGTTGATTTGGTTAATTGCTCATTTAGCAATAAAAAAAAAAAGTAAAAGGGAGGAAGATAAATTTCTGAATTCATAAGTATCTGTGGTTTTAAATCCTAGAAGAATTATCTGCTTATCCATACATGAGTCTCAAAGCATTTCACAGTGATTTACTATTTCAGGGTAAGCAAAGATCTCATAAGTATGAGGTTTCATGAAATTAAAGAACTATTTGAAGTTGGTCACATCAAGAGCTTTAGTATGTCCATTAATTTACCAAATCTGAGAATGTCAGCCAAGGCAACAGTTACGGCATGAAATCAAGTCAAAAAACTTCTTTCATTGAGTGATGCGGAGGTGAGGTTACTAGTGGATTCATAGAAAACTATAGGGTTTTTTATGATAAGAAATTTCTGTTGCTTGCTTTTACTTCTCCTTTTTTCTATTACCTTTAATCCCACTTTCTCTCTCTCTAAACGAAGTTTCCATCCTTCTCCTCTGCCACCTTCCTCTTTGGCTCTGTATTTCAGAATCTCTTTCTCTTCTTCTTCTCAGCATGATCCATTCTCTTGTTACTTCGTCTCTCTCTGAAGAGGAGAGGAAGAAGAGGTGGTGATCATCTAAGTGGAAGCCGTTCGAGCGGTTTACAAATTAGATTGTTTTATGATACAGAACTCCCCTCATGTTCACGTTCACATAAAGCCACGAACGGCTGATAATTCATCACAACGGGTAATAACCACATTTCCCATTGTGCATATTATTTTGACCTTTTCAATTGGGTTTTATTATCTATTGTCAACAAGCAGTTCATGATTCTTCTTTGTAAAATTTGGTCGAATTGGTTCTACAATATATATTCTTTCTTCACTCATTCCAGTAAAATTTATCTGTGAATTATTCAGCTTTTTTGGAACTCGTAAGACTCGGAACAGAACCTGTCTGTGCCTTCATTCTTTTCCCTTCTCAATTGAGTCTATTCTCAATTATCAATGGTGGTTCTTGCTTTTTCTTCTTTGTAAAATTGTTTAGATGCTGCTGACAATAGAACAATCTCAGTATCTTTCATAAGTCAAGTGTCATGCGCATGGAGAAGTTTAATGGATTTTCAACATATTTATGTATTTTGAATTATCATTATAGGGTTGATCTGATGTTAAGACCAACACCTCTTAATGAAGAGATAGCATGTTTAACTTTTTCTTAATGGTATATGTAACATCTTCATATCCTACAAATAAAAATGGTCTTCTAATACATATTAGAAGAAAAAAAAATTGCTTGAATTAATTGAAGGGTTACTTTCTTTCTTTATTGATTGAGGTAAAATTTGTTTCACTCTTTCAGCTGGACAAGGAACTGGGCCTGTGTCTGTACTCGTTGTGATGAAAGTGTTTCTAAATACATGAAAACGTGTTTATTTTCTTGTCCAAATACATGAAAACTTGTTTATTAGCATTCAATAATATAAGTCATTTTAACATGGAATGTCCCGAGAAGAAAAAAGTAAGTTGTAAATCAATTTTTTTTGTATCTGGTTTTATTATGACTTACTTTGGTTGTGTTTCTATTGCAAATTGTGGAAGTTATTCTCGGAGGACCCTTGGTGGAAAAATATGAGTACATATGTTTTCAGACAGTCTTTTTTATCCCTCATCTACTTACGTATCTTGATTTTTGGAAGATGATTTTCTACGTGAAAATTTCCAAACTTCAAAACAAGCACTCACATAGTTAGCATACGAAAACCAAGCCAATCTACATGCTGGAGTATGAGAACCTTTATGCGACCATTTATTATGTTATTATACCTATTCATAATCAAAAGCCTCAAAATGGGTGTTTTTGGGTATTCATAATTATATTTCATACGGCAACCAAGAATAAAATAGTACACAGATGTATTCAACCAGATGCAAAATGGATTGATGTCATTTTCTGGCTGAATGACTAAAACCTGTTCTATAGGAGCTGTATATGGAGACAAAAAAGAAAACAGAAAACAAAATGATATAGACATGACTTCTCTAATTTTGATTTTCCACACTAAACATGTGCAGGATGCACTGTACCAGGAAAGTTTAGTTGGGTTTATGCTTCTTTCAAAGCCAGGAGTAATCATCGACAATGAAAATGGATATCTAAGATCAAACAATTTTTGGAAGCTTAACTATATTGTCTTCGGGAAGAAATCTAAACAGGAACCCATGCTGATGAATTCAGTTGCCTTCACAACCATTTCCTTGTATTGTGTTAAGCCTTTATTGCCCGACAATATTATGTGATATTCATAATTACTCTTTTCTTAGTTATTCAGGATAACCCTATTAAATGTAGCTTTCTTTCTTTTTCTTTTTCTTTTTTATTTTTTATTTTTTACAGAAGCTCAAAATTGACAGAAAGCCTTACACAAGCCTAAACAAAGAACAAAACCATAAAACGAGACTAGATCGAGGCACCTATTTTTTTCGTCTTCTTTTTTTTTTAAGGGACTTAGGTCAGCAACGAAATTTCCGTCTTCTTGGTAGCAACCCTTAGAGATTTGATTGCTTTCCTTGCAACCAACACGTTTAGGGTTGGACAAAGGGGAAGGGATCAAATATCCTTATCGCACAACGATGAGAGGTCCTCATTAGGCTTTCCACCAGGGGGAGGGAAGGGGGACAGGGGAAACGAGGGAGGAAGAGCAGAATGAGAGAGGGCAGAGGGAGAAGTGGGTTTGAAGCGACGGGCTGGGGTGGGGGGGGAGGGAAGGGGTGGGGGGACAGGGTGGCTCAAAACAGAAGGAGCAAGGGATGGATTTGAAGGCAGGAAATAGGCCAAGAGGGAAAGGAGAGATGGGCTGTTGGCACAAGAAGACTGGGCGGGGAGAGAGGGGGGGGGGGGGGGTGGGTTTGTCAAGATGGGCTTGAGGGAGACAAGCTCCCAATAGATAGAATGTATTGTATAACTAAATATTTAGTTTATGGCTTTTTTTTACCACGTAAAAGAAAACAGAAGCCTCATAAAATGAGTTGAATACAAAGGTTTCAATAACTTCTAAAACAAAATCCCATGATGAACTGTATATTAAATTTCAATTTATGGTATAAGTAAAGAGAAATCAATTAATGGGTACACCCATGAAATTATGGTATAAGTAACAGACTGGTTCATCTAAGATATCCAAAGCATTTAGTCTTTCCATTCTTATTTTCACCCCAAAGAGAGTGGTGAATCCAAGTGAACAAAATTTAGTGTCTCCAGCGTGGTTGTTGAAGTGGCCAATGAGGGAGTGCCCGTGGTGCTTGATGTAGAACAGCATCATTAGTCTTTACCATTTTTGAAGTGTGATGAGGCCTTCCAGCACCTTTTTTATCTCCATTTTCTGGACAGGATTGGAAGCTCAATAAATTCCCTTTATATTTCATCATATATATATGGATTTTGAATAGTGGGTCTTTTTGTTTCATTGTAGCCATAGTTTTCTCTTTTCCTTTTCATTTTCATTTCCAGGTGACAACCAAAAGTGGAATTAATAGAAGCTAGATAGGTTAAACAATGTGAGATATTCAAACCTTTTACTGCAGTGTAAAGTCCATGTAGATACTCATGAACAGGAGTAAGCATAAGGTGGAACTTCTTAAGGACTTTCACTTCAGTTTCTAAACTGGAGCATGATCTGTTAAAATTAATGAGAAAATTAATTAACTCTATAAAGCAAAACTTACTGCAAAGAAGATGAAGGTGGGAAAGAACTTACTCGGTCCCAATCTTAATCAATGCCATGTTAGAAGAGATGCAGGTAACTACACTTACGATGATCAGGTAAGCAGCAAGTTGAACACTTGTTGCAGAAATTTCATCTAGATGAACCATTTTGTGATGTTCTTTCAGCTCAAGAATGTAAGTGGTCAAGTCCAACATCCTGTCTACCAGCTTGTTTATGGTTTCATGGCGTGAATGTAGCAGTTGTACAAGTTGGCTTTCTGCTGATGTTGTTTTTGTTTCACTTTGTAGCTTCAAGCAAGGTGGTTGCTTGAGCTGACTGACTGACCCCAGAAGTGAGTTTCCAGGTAATGGTTGTGCAGTGAGCCAAAACTCTCCATAAGTCATGGCAAATGTTGCCAATATGAGTACCACCTTAGCTTCCCATGAGTAATCATGTAACAAATCCAATAGAGCTAGTGTTGTTTCATGTGCATCTTTTTTTTGTAAGCATTCGCTTGTGATCTGTCAATTTGAAAGTGAATTTTAATTAGTTTAATTTGGGATATCATATGCTTACTGGAAAATTACTCACTGCAAAGCAGTGAACGCATTAACTGATTTGCTTGCCAAAAGAGAGAGACTTCATCAGGTCTCAGACTGACTCAACACCAAAGGTGGATTCGTTAGTCGATCAATTAATGATGCCTACCTTGTGTTCTGTTGGTGTCAATGCCACAGATGGAACATTAGGATTCTCTTAATGTTTTCATTCTAATCCATTCAGCCAATTCTGGAATGCCTATTAACTCTCCTCCCCATTCTTTCTATTTTTTTCTCCCTTTCAGGATGAAGCAGTTTGACAAATTTTTTTTTTTTTCTTTTTCTTTTTTTTTTTTTTTTTTTTTTTCTGTAGTCTAAGGTCAAGTGTATCGTGTAATACAGTCCCTTAGCAAAAATTGCGTTTCCTAAAAAGACTTTACTTGTGCTCAGAATGCTTTTACTACTTTTTGGGTTTGCTTTTAATTTTTTTTTAATTTTTTATTTTCTATTTGTTTAATACCTCTCTATGCCCCCAAAGGCCCCCCCCCGGCCCAAAAAAAAAAAAAAAAAAGAGAAATAGAAAATTGTTAGAATGGAGTCCCAACCCAAAAAAAAAAAGAGAAATAGAAAATTGTTAGAATGGAGTCCCAACCCACCATGGTCGTTGACAAGGTGTTGGTCTTCATTGCTTATTTTTTGGGTTTGTTGGCAGACATGTTAACCACGAAACAAACTACCTACATGATTTAGGACCACATGAGCTAAGAAGGTATTGGCATTCACGTAGCAAATGCTAGAGTGATGAGGGTGGCTCCCCTCCTGACTGGTCATTCATGAAGAAATTAGAGCTTTTTACCTCCCAAGCTAGCCGGTGAATGATACAACGAATTTGGGTCTGCAATTCAAGTTTCTCTATTGAGTTTGAGCTCCCTGATGCTTTCTCGCTTGTCTCTTCTAATAAGCATTTTTGTTTCCCATCCTTAAAATCAAGAAATCAAATTGTTAACTTCATTCTTCAAAACTAATTAATTTAATGTAAAGAAAAAATCAGACTTGAACTCTCTGCACTTACAGATACATTGGCGAAGAGGGAATGGTGGAAGATGTCCTTTACCACACGCATCAAGGGTTTGAAATTGAACTCTCTACACTTTGTGCCATGTTTGGCCTTGATTTGCTGGATGATTGCTTCATCATGGGAAGATAAAGAATTCGTCAAACCAAACTTGTTCAACCTTGCCATGTCCATATACTTCTCTTTCTTTCTCCAATCTTCTACATTTCATCCAACAGAACATCACCTTCTCAACAATGAATAATAGCAATCTCACTTTGAATTGGGTTTGGGTGGAAAAGGTTGAAAACTTGGCTTGAACAATGCTTTATATAGGAATGGAAGTAAACCATGCACCACCTTCCTGTTTCCCAAGTCTTCAGTAATCTCCACCTGAACCTTCTGTTTGTTTATATTTTCTCTTCCAACGTGCCTTCAAATTAGGTTCATATATGCTTATTTTCTTTATATTTTTTCACTAATTTGATGGGGACTGACCACCTACCGAAGCTTTGATGGATGGTGGAATTTTCTTGATAAATTGTGGCAGTTTCACTGGTCTGAGCTACGTTTGGCCCCAGAGATTTCTCACTGTTACTCTCAGCTAGACTTGATGCATGTGGAGGATAGGACTAAATCCAAGGTACACCAAATAAGTGGAAGGCTCTCTCTATACTTGTGTTTGTTGGTTAATATCGGTAGACTTACTAAAGAAACAAAGAATTATCCGGATGAGGAGTTAAAGCTCTCTTGGCATGAAACTTCTTGAAAAGAAAACACTTGATAGTTCTCTGGTTAGTAGGAATTTTCTTGTTATCATCGATGGGCTTTTATATTTTCTAGAATACTGTTTCAGGTTTCATTTTGTTGGCTGCAAAAGTGGTTTAACCAATACCGTAGATTCAAACTAGGTTTAAGAACGCCATTAGTAGTGCTTTAAGATGAGCCTTAAGATGAACAAATGAATAGAATTCTGGCAAAAAATAAAAATAAATTAGGAACCGCAAGGAAGATATTACCACCTTCCAAGGGTGGAGCCAGGATTCAAAGTCGGGGAGTCGAATGATCATTACATAATTTGTGCTACTAATATTTAAAAAGCCAATAATAATTCAAAACACATCTTTAGAAAAACAAAAACATGTGAAAAGCCACAAAACACCTCTCTATCATAGTGGAACTCGATGATCTTTAAGGTCGCGAAAATCCTCAATGATTGATTTTGTACTAATTTTCTTTACAATTTCTCTTTCAATATATAAATCATAGAATCTGTGAAATAATCATCTTCCATCATGTTCTGCAATTCAGTTTTAATAATCCTCATGACAGAAAATGATCGTTCTAAAGTTGCAGTAAAAATGAGAAGAGTAATCAAGAGTGTAATTAATCGATGAATAAGTGGATATGCCTCAGAGCTTGTTGTCTTCACCAACCACTAACACAAACTACTGATGGCAAATATATTCTGATAATCTGAACCTTTGACTACATCAATCTCATAGTGTCACAGTTGCGCTATCAAGCGCTCTCTCTCATGCTCAGTAAAATCTTGGGGATAATATTTAGCCACAAGCTTGGAAATGTCATCAATTTGAAAATTCTCACAACCATTTATAGGATCCAAACTAGAACTAAGAGTAAGCAACTCTATAGCATGCTCATTGAATCTACCATTTAGTTCATTCAATTGACTATCAATTGTAGCAAATATTTGCTCGATAGTGTTGTTCAACTATAAAATCATTTTGTTGATAGCGAACTCGACATTTCTTTCCAACAAACTAAACACTCATGTTAGAGACATCAATGTTCCGCTTTGACGAAAAGCAATCACCTTAGCCAAAAGCCCCTCCCATCTAACGTCTCTCATTTCTTGGACAAGTTTTTTTGTAGAAGACACAAAATGAATAGCATTTAAGATGTCTTCAGACTTCCGTTGCAAAGCTTGACAAAGATCATCAGTGATGTCCATTCTTTCATTTAATGCAAAATCAAAACAAAATCAAAGGAGGTCAATGTATTATAAGCCGATTCTACTTCAACTCTCTGTGATGAAGTAGTCCCCTTTTCAATCATGTTGATCAAAACCTCACATGTAACACCATACATACTTATCAAATTTGAAATATATTTCAAATGAGAACTCCAACGAGTATCTCTCAGGCCGTTGTAAAGTTCCAATCTGATTAAGCCTACTTCCAATCTCAAGTTCATCAATGGAGATCAAGTGAGCAATTTCAAAAGCATGAACAACTTTTAACTCGTCATTTGGCTTATTAAAGGCACTAACAAGATTAATAATAGACACCAATTTGGAGAATAACTTTTCAACTAAGTCAATACTTCTAGATGTTGCAACTAATGCTAATTACAAACGATGAGCAAAACAATGGATATAATAGGTATATGGACAATCAATAACTACTAAGGCTTGTAACTCATTCCACTCACCTTGCATATTACTTGCTCCATCATATCATTGACCTCGAATGTTGTGAATATTAAGCCCATGATGAGAAAGAGTAGAAAAAATAGCAGTCTTCAAAGTCAAGGCCTTTGTATTTGGAACATGAACAATATCAAAAAAGCTCTCTTGTACACGTCCTTTTTTATCAATAAACCTAAAACAATAGCCATTTGCTCTCTTTTAGATTCATCACGAGATTCATCAACTATTAGGCAAAACTTTGCATCACCAATCTCTTTGCAAATTTATCTCTTCACTCTATTTGCTATAATATGTAATTCTCCTTTTGTAAAATCTAGGTGACGTATATAATGCATTTTGAGGAGCGTTATCCAACACGACTGCTTCAACTTTATCATTATAAAAAGTTATCAACTTTAAGAATTCAATAAAATTACCTCTATTGATTGAATGTTGGCTTTCGTCATGACCTCTAAAAGCACAACCTTGAAACGCAAACAATCTAATCACATCAATTGAGGCTTTCAAACACAACCGATTGTTTTCAATTTCTTGAGATGTATGGTTTTCAAGTATTAGACCAATGCGTTGATGTTGCTTCATCAAGTTTGCACAATTATTTTCAGCAACTTCGTGACATGAGTTGATTTCCTTTCCCATATGATTTACTAAAGCACAGTCTCTTCCACTGACTTTCTTCCAATTTTTAAATCCATCAAGAGTGAATGACCTTTGTCCTGAGTTTGCTCCAGGCCTAGCTTATTGAAGAGAAAGCTTGGCAAACAAAATACTGTATCTTTTGAAGAATAATACTCTAACCAAGAAGGATAAACCTTAAACCACAAAGACTGAAAACGTCGAGGATGATTTGATGGTTCAGATTTCAGATACTCTTGAAGAATAGGTTGATATGGTCTAGCTTTAATATAACAACGTATAATTTCATCACATTGATTAACCGAATAATCCCAAAATTGTTTCCTCAACCCGGGATCACATTCAAAATAATTATTTTGCTCACTTTCAAGTATTGTAGATAGTTTATGACGCTTTTCACTATTTATTATTATTATTATTATGTTTTTTTGTAAGGATGACTTCACTAGTTGATGTCTCAAAAATAGAGATAGGGAGCGATGCATCAACTATGTCATTCTCAACATTCTTTTTTTTTTTTTAAGAAAGACTCAATGGTAGACTTCTTTCCCATGGTTAAGCAAATTCTTCTACTTTTGAGAACCGCACCACTCAATTCAAAAGAAATAACAATAGCAGTTTGTTCTCCCAAAGTCCCACATATATCCATTCAATTTGATTGATTGTTAAATTCAAAAACTCAAATAAATATTAAACTAAACAACTCAACTTTGTATTCTAATTACTACAAAATTTGTTTAACGGTTAGCTAGTATATGATTCAAAATAAAACTCAATTAAATAGAATAAGAGTCATATTTTATCAATTAGTTCAATTAGTCCATTAATTCAATAATTAAATTGAAACAACTTTCAATTAGCTGATTGTTTTCTAAAAAAAAAAGAGATAAAGAAAGAGAAAAAAACAACAACAATACATAAAAACAAATAATAAAAGATAATTACAAAAAACAATGGAAACAATACTAACTAAAAATCAATACGAATAAAGAAAAAAAAAAAAAAAAAAACCAAAACACATAATAACAAACAATACAACAACAAATTTGGGAAAACACAAATAAATTGAGAAAGAAAGAACAACGAAATAAAATAAAATAAAGAATTCAAATATGCTTTTTAGAGAGAATACTAGAAAAATCGTGAGTTTCTACCAGAAAAATCATGAGTTTCTACAACAAAAAAAAGAGTGAGAGAGAGAGAGAGAAAGGAATAATTTGAGAAAAAGATAGTGAATACCTGATAATTGTGGAGAAGATTTAAGAAAACTCCAATACCTGCCAACTGCTCCAATACTTTGTGAGACGTGTGAGGAAAAAGTGAGAATAAATAGGAAATGAAAGAGGAAATTCAATAGAGAATAAATAGAAATGAAAATATGAGAGAATAAATAAGGAGAAATTCAAGGATCATGAGTTAGATTTTAATTAGGATTTAACTTTTTGTTTCTTAAAACTAGGATTTAATGGTAACCATCATATAATAATTAAGAGTTACATATATAACCATCATCTTCACCATAAAATTTTATTTTTAATTTTTTTTTGGGGGAGGGGGGGGGGCAGCCCTATGTGGCTCCGCCACTGCTACCTTCATTAATCAATCTATCACAAGAAACTGTTATCACAAATTCAAAAACCATAGGATCGGTTTTAGTGTAGATGTTAATCCCCACAACAATGGTTACACATGCACACACACACACACACACAAAAAAAAAAAATAAAATAAAATTAAAAAAAATTAAAAAAAATTAAAAAAAATCCCACAACAGTGATGACAACCAGACACACAGACCAAAGCCCAATTCTCTAGTAGATGCCATCAAAGCTAGAAAAACCAATATGCTTCCTTAGCGGCCAAATGAATTATTAGTATGGATCTTTTAGCATCCAATTGAGGCTCTGTAAGGCCATGGAAAGTGGTTTAGATGTCTTATAAAGCCATGGGAAAACCTCATGACATTTTAATCTCATAATGATATTAGCTTCACGGTCTTAGGGAGCTCCGTTGTTTAGTAGGATTGTCCACAACACCAAATGTGGCAGAAATATATCCCATTTTAATCAATATGTACAAAACTAATATGGTGCAAAAGACAAATATGAATTTAATAAAGATGCAATATGTGGTTCGGCATAGTGGTCTATGTCCATAAGGCAATGCATACAACTCACCTAAACTATATGTGGGACCCACTCAAGAAGGAATCTCAGTCTTACAATATTACCTTTACTACCCTTACCACGATGGTAGAAAATACAATGAAATAATATACCAAAGAGACCTTGCTATTGATAACTCACCCAATTCTACATACTTTGAAAGTTGAGATTAGGAATTGTAAATAGTGTTATATTAAAAACCAAACTTTTCCCTTAACTTATAAGTGTGAGGTGGAGAGTTTCTCTCTTTTTAATAGCACCATGTTATGTGACTAACGAGGCCTAATTTGGTGTATAGGTGCTAGATTAGGTAAACCTAGTATAAAATATGTTAAAGGGCTTGATTAGCTTGTTCCATTGCCTTTAGAGCTTTTGATACATTTGTTAGGTATCTAACATTTGATATCAGAGTTAGCACCACATCAAGGGTTCAAAGCTTGGAAAGTGTTATCTGGAGTAGAGGGAAGGCTGCCAAGAAAAGGCTACCTAACCCCCCCCAAAAAAAAAAAAAAAAAAAAAAAAGAAAAAAAAAAGAAGATTGAGAATGAGAGAGCTAAGTACAACCACTTTGAGAGGACTATCTACCACCACAATGAAAGTGCCTAGAGTGAGAACCCATTAAGAACGACGACTACGAGGGTGGTATGTTATATGCCTAATGGGGCCCAATTTGATATATGGGTGCTAGATTGAGCTAGCCTAGTATGTGATAGGTTAGAGGGCTTGATTCAACTCGTTCCATCAACTTCAGAGTTTTTATTGCACTGGTCAAGTACCTAACACACAATGAAGGGTGTCGTCCATAAGTATTACATTTATTAACCACAAATGTGTGGATTATTTTTTTAACAAGTGTGAAATTACCGTCCAACCATTTTAATCATATGGGGTGAAGTAACTTTTTGAAGTTCATAATTGTTCACACTAAATGCATGACCTATGAAAATACAAGATTTTCAAGAGACAAAAGTATGGATATATTCGAGTCGTTGTTTTCTTTTATACATGGATTTGTTAATTTGTTTATTTATGAGAAGAAGGATACATACATGTTGTGTTGAACTTGGGCTACAACCATCTTGAGTTGCTTTTTGTAATTGCATAGTTAATAGATTTAGTAGGTAATTTAACAACTTATGTTATGTACTAAAAATTTTGGTTCCCTATACTGTGAGATAATATTTGAGATTGAGATCAACAAAAGTACTAGATATTGAGGCCATGCCTTTATAGGTTTCGGACTATATTGTTTCCAAAATGGAAAATCAATGGCAACAAAATGAACAACAAGGTCTAAAATTTACTCGACTGAATTTTTGGGCAATTTGGTTTTGTAATGATTTACAAAAATATTTTGGTAAAGACATTGATGAGTAGTCTTCCTTCAACAACTTATGACCTAATTATGTCATTTTTCACTTAGATCCAGTCTCTACAAAAATTTGTTTAACATTACATTTTTGAAAAACAAGTACTTAGGCAATTCACTTTAGTCAAAACTTGAATTTCCAACTATGCATAATGAGTGTGCTTTTGGCATGATGGTAGTAGCCTCCTATATAGAGGTAGTAAGACCAAGGAGGTCTCATGCTCAACCTCTGTCTCTCCACCCCTTTCCCCCTCCCTTATACTTATGGGCTCCTAGTCCTTATAATTGGATTGGTGATGACAAAAAGAAACTGTATATCTATGCTTTTAAAATCAAACAACAAAAATATAGAAGTCACTTAAAACTAAACAACATATTATGAGAAATACTTAAAAATATATATTAAACTTATTAAGAATATTTATAACTATTAATAAGATAAATATTAAAAATGTCACAATAAGTAAAGTATTAGGGAGAGACTTATCATGGACAATGTGCTTAACGACGATGGTTGTACTATATTGGATTTTGACCTTGATAATCTAACTGCCGATGCGAACGACTCAGTGGACGAGGATAATGAGTTGCTCATTATTGTTGAGAAGAGTCAGTTAGCATGCAGAGACTACCCTCACCCACGATACTTGTGTGTTAAATTTCCTTTTGGTTCTATTCCAAATAACAAGCATTATGATATGTGCCACTATTATACATGTGCGCTAAATTTCCTTTCAAGGAGCCCACTTAAGTTGGGTTTGAATTATTGACTTTCCACTTAAGTAGAAAATATATTAAACTATCCACTTCTGATGATTTTGCCAAACCTTTATTTTTTTGATTTTTTTTAAATTTACAAGAAAATTCCCTTGTTCACTCAATTCACCATCCCCTCCCCCTGTCGATGACCACCATAGGCAGCCACCACCCCCTCCCCCTGCCAAAAAAGAGCAAAGCTCAGCTATCCTAGATGAGCGTCATGTCCATAAACAAAATTCTACAGAATGTAAACGTAATAGTTTGCAAACCAAAGGACTTCATTTGCTATTGAACTTTTGTAGATGAAAGTCATGAAACTTGCATGGTTATGGAGATATCTCAATGAAAGTGTACTTTGATATCTTCCTTCAAATACAATCTCTGAGACTTTGAACATTTTCCATGTCCTTTAGTGGGACTCTAGTTTGTATTCCTCTTTTCTCTTTGCCTTTGCATAGCCCTCAAATCCATCTCCTCTCCCCCAAAAATTCCCACCAACAAAGCATATCTCTCCCACCAGGCCCCTTTAAAGTACCCATAATCGGAAGCTTCTCGTGGCTTTGCAGGTCTTCTTTGGCAAAGTCGAACCAATAATTTGTGATTTTTGCAACAAGTATGGCCTCATCATCACCCTCTACATCAGCCCCAGCCCTGCAATTTTCATCACAAACCACTCTCTCGCCCATCAAGCCCTAGTCGAGAATGGTGCCGTCTTTCTAATCTGACATCCTTTTCGCCTATCCAAATAGTCAACAACAACCCACTTAACATTAATTCTATTACCTATGGTCCTTTGTGGAGGCTTCTTCATTGGAATCTTATTTCCGAGGTACTCAACCCTTCTCGAGTGAAATCCTATAGCGATGCTCGAAGATGGGTTTTGCAGATATTAATTGAACAACTCAGGCTCCATGTTGAATCATGTGTGCTGATACGAATGATTGATCACTTCTAGTATGCCATGTTCAATTTGTTGGTTGTTATGTATTATTTTGTTTGAGGCGCTAATTTTTGGCAGCTCCCAAAAAAACACCCCCCCTTTTAAAAAAAAAAAAAAAACCTCATACAAAAAAACCCCAAAAAGTATAAATCTCGCATTATGCTAAAGATTTTTAGCTTTGACATGCTCCCAACTAATCATAATGTTCCAGACTCTAAATGAGGCTCATCCAAACAAGCCCAACTTTCTGAACCGTTTTGCTTTGATGCTTTTGCCATGTTCCACTATAATGTGTAGTTGTAGTATTAGTATTAGTGCCGCCATTAAAAAACTCAGAGCAAAGAGTCATAATTCTTGGCTCTGAGAGTTTCCTTCCTTCATCTGGGATCTTAATATCGAACAGTGAATCAACATAGAAGAAAACAAAATTATTTGCGTCATCGTGTTTTTATTCCTTCAGCTCCCGACGGGCTCAGTTGAGCGTTTTCTCTTTTCTGATAGGGGGAGGGGGTGGTTGTCGGCGGTGGCCACAATAGGGGGAGGGCTAGAGATTTCACTCTTACTATAAACGCGTTGAGACCTGTTTGGTTACACAAGTCTGGAGATTTCAAATATCTAGAGATTTTAAATCTATAGACTTCAAACCTATGGAATCATAATTTATAAAATTAACTGGTTGGTTAATTGAATATATGGAATGAAATATGTGGATTCATCAGTGATTTTTGTGAATGCGTAAATGTTTAGCTTTTTTATAGTAGGGATGATATCTCTAGATTTCACCCCATACCCATAAATCTACAGATTCATGTTTTTAGTACAAAAATATGAATCTTTAGATTTCATGAATCTAGAGATTTTCACAACCAAACGGGTATAAATCTCGCAATTATGAATCCAGAGATTTGAAATCTCTTGATTCATGTAACCAAACAGGCCCTAAACATTTGAACCATGACTCCATAGATTTCATTCAAAAAATTTAGGTTAAGCAAGGAGTTAATTTTATGAACCATGACTCCATAAATTTGAAATCTATAGACTCAAGTAACCAAACAGGCCCAAAAAACATTTATGAAGAATTTTGGGATTTTCCCCCTTATGGATGAGATATTTATGAGAAAATGAGAGAAAAGCCTTGAGTTTAAGATAAAACACTTCTTTAATACTACAAAGTTAAATTTCTTATGAATTAATTGGAAAGTAAGAAGGGAGTTAAGATGGTATTCTTTTAGAATTTGAAGAGTGGGGTTATATAAATATTAAAATAAAGAAAGATTTAATAACTAAGGAGAGTGAAGAATTATTGGTTCTTTTTTTTTTTTTTTTTTTGGTTTGCCAACCCCGGTTTATAAACCGGTGGTTCGACCCGCGTCGCACACCTGGCTATGGTGGGTGAGTCCCTCCCAGGGGATTTTTGCATCCACAAGGATTCGATACCGGAACCTCGCTTAAGCGAACCAAGTACCACTTGGACCAACCCCCGTTGGTGAATTATTGGTTCTTATTTTCAAGGCTTTGAAACAATCTATTAACAATATTTAGTTATTAACATTTATAAATTAATTATGATCTTAAAAGAAAAGATGGAATTAATATTAATTCAAATCATACTTATTAAATGTAAAATGTAAAATTATATTTTTGGATATCATTTAATAATGTCTATTAAGTGAATGAGTAAGGGTATTTTGGGTAAGAAAACATAGGCATCTCCCTATAATTCGTGTTTTTATACTAGTACTACAATTAGTTTGTGCTTCTACAATAGTAGTATAATATAATAGTATAGTATAATATGATAGGCATTTAAATCAAATATATTTTTATTTTGCATTTTTTTTTTAAATTATTTATTTGGAACTAAGATGTTCTGGCCATCTTAGACTAATCTTTTATGAGGAGTTGGTCTTCTGCCATTTGAACCAATCTTTTGAAATTATTTATCTAAAATTTAATTGTTGTATCCAACCAACTTCCCGAACTTATAACAAGTTGATCTTGAAAAAGAAAGGTTAGCAATAGGCCGGCTAGAATGCCGGAAAGTCAGCTCCGAATATTAAGTTTGTTAGGAGTCAAATAAAGGCTCCGAGCGAAATTTGCTCAGAGAATCTAAGAAATTCAGTTGGTTTTCAATTTTCTAAATAATACTCACTTATAAGCACTAATAAATATTCATATCCATTCAAGGAACTTTGAACTTGTTTGAAATCTATACGTTAGAAATCTGTAATCGTACCAATGGGGGTTGGTCCAAGTGGTAAGCAGCTTGGTCCGCTTAAGCAAGGTTCCTGTATTGAAACCTTGTGAATGCAAAAAATTCGCGCTCGGAGACTCACCCACCACAGCCAGTGTGCGACCCGGGTCGCAGACCGGATTAGTCAGGGCAAAGCCTTGAAAACCGGGGATGGCAAGCAAAAAAAAAAAAAAAAAAAAAAGAAAGAAATATGTAATCGGTTATCCCAACAGATTTATCTTGTTCCGCTTCCTCTTCTTTCGCCCTAATTCATTTGTCACACTCACTGGCCACTGAAGCCTATAAATACCTGCTAAAGAAGCATCAAATTCTTCGTCAGTGATAAAAAGAACTCCACTTCCAAGTCTCTTTCTTTCTTCTTGAGTGCCGATCACGTTGAGAAAGATTTATACGATAATGGCTGTTGATCTCTCTCCCCAGTTGGCAAAGAAACTCTATGGTGGAGATGGTGGATCCTACTATACATGGGTGCCTTCTGAACTTCCCATGCTCGACGAAGGCAACATCGGAGCGGCAAAGCTTGCCCTCGAGAAGAATGGCTTTGCGCTTCCTAGTTACTCTGATTCCGCCAAGATCGCCTATGTCATTCAAGGATACGGCAGGGCCGGGATCGTGCTTCCTGAATCTGAGGAGAAGGTGATTCCGATCAAGGAGGGCGATTCACTTGCCCTCCCGTTCGGTACCGTGACCTGGTGGTTCAACGACCGGGAAAAGGATCTCGTGGTGCTGTTCCTAGGTGATACCTCTAAATCCCGCAAAAGGGGTGAGTTCACCGAATTCTATCTTACTGGTTCAAATGGATTCCTCAATGGGTTAACCACCGAGTTTGTTGCCCGAGCTTTTGACTTGCCGGAGGATAAAGTGAAGACTCTCGTTGGAAGCCAACCAGGCACCGGAATTGTGAAGCTGAAAGAAGGATTTAACTTGCCAGAGCCCAAGGCAGAGCTCAGAAAAGGGTTGGCTCTCAACTGTTTGGAAGCGCCGTTAGATACTGATATCCCTAATGGTGGTCGTGTTGTGGTGTTGAACACTAAAAATCTTCCTCTGGTGGAAAAAGTTGGACTTGGTTCTGATCTTGTTAGGATCGATGGACATTCCATGTGTTCTCCTGGTTTCTCATGCGACTCTGCCTATCAGGTGACTTACGTGCTGAGGGGGAGTGGCCGTGTTCAGGTCGTAGGTGTCGATGGTAAACGTGTGCTTGAGACCACCCTCAAGGCTGGTAATCTGTTCATTGTTCCAAGGTTCCATGTCGTCTCCAAGATCGCCAACGATGAGGGCATGCATTGGTTCTCCATAATCAGCACTCCAGAGTAAGTTCTCTCTCTCTCTGTTGCGCTAATTCTTGATGTTCAGTGCCAGTTTCTGATACCAAATCAAGCCCTTTAATCTACCCATACACCATATTCACTGGATTCAAATTCTTATTTGATTGTTAATGTTTGTGCATGCAGTCCTGTATTCACCCATATGGCCGGTGCTACCTCTGTGTGGAAAGCTTTGTCTCCTCAAGTGCTTGCTGGTGCTTTCAATGTGGATCCTGAACTAGAGAAGCTATTCAGCTCGAAGAGGACAAAGGATGCCATCTTCTTCGCTCCTTCAGATTAACTGGGGGCAAGATCCTAATGTTTCTGAATTTAGGATTTACTGAATTCCGTTTTTCTTTTTTGAATCCGAAGAGTTTATATATAGGGTAGGGGAATATTACTATACAAACCCAGGACCTCCCCATGGAAAGTTTATGTAGGTTTTGTCATTCTGTTTAGACTAATGAATCGTAATAAGTTTGTTGGATATCTCTTTCTCCTAATTTAACTGAAAAAATTGATGAGTTCATCTCATTTTAGGTTTCATACCAAGCTTTAGAAGTAACAGTAGCTTATTGGTTCATGACCTAACAACTGAGATTAATCTCATCAAAAGTTTTGTTCTGAGTTTGATCTCATGTACCACGTAATTCGAAGTTAAGTCTCATCTAACCTTGCTTTAATCTGGTTGACAATGATTGCTATCTTTATTCGTTGTCTAACATGATCCTTGGGACCCTCTAAACGTACCTCAACAAACTCTTGATCCACTTTCCAAAATCAGTTAGCATTTGAGTTAAATCTTCTTTTGAACTTCAAGAAAACTCCATCTTCAACATCAACACCATTCACTTCCATTGGTTCAGATTCCAATCCAATGGTCTCTATCTGGATGGCCCACAGTTGCCTTCTACACGCGTTTTGGGTTATGATGATTTCGCATCAATTCCTTTGAATGATCTGCCGAATGATTAGACAAACCATCAAAGTATGGCAAGCTTACGCAAACTTTCTTTTAAACCATCCATCAAAGTATGGCAAGCTTACGCAAACTTTCTTTTAAACCATCCACTCATCACTGGGATGACGATTTTATCAACCATATCAAATCTAGATAACGCGTCTAACCAACCTAGATGATTACACCTGACCCGTTGACATTGATGAAGACCCGTTGACATTGATGAAGATGTAGTTATGGATATGGTATTTAATATCAATGATGGTAAAACAGCTTGAAAGGCATCATCGATCACACACACTCTCTCTCTCTCTCTCTCTCTCTCTCTCTCTCTCATCTCTCTCTCTTCTAGTGCTTCTCGCCTCTCCTCTCTTAAGACGTTTCTCGTTTCTACCCTCTTCTTCCTTCTGTAATAGTACTATTGTAGGTAGTGTCCATTTAATTGTAATAGTATTGTGTCTACTATGTTAGTAGCCCTAATTGATTAGACAAACTTTGGTTCAAATTTCACTACATTTGTTCTTGTTTATGTACAATGAACAACTTATGTAACATATTTATAAAATATATTAGCAACTATGTATTATGACATAATCTAAAAGTAAACACCACATTTGTTACATGGAAGACTATGGTCGAGCCACTTTTAAGGACTTTAACCAAACTTGCACTTCTTTTTTCTTACCATATTTAGATGTGTGATAAACATAATTTTCAAAGACTAACACATGCGGACACATGAGTAACCACTATTGCTGCATTCTAGTTGGTGTAGTCACATTCGCTATATTCTAACACATGTGGTCACATTTGCTACATTCTAATGCATATGTAGTAGCATTTGCTACATTTTAAATCATTTTGCCTTATATTAACATACCAATTGTCAATGGCGACTTGACTAGTCATTTTTCACATTCTGCAAAATAAAACTTTAAATTTTCAACTATAATAGCATAAAGAAGATTTTTGGATTAAAATTTAAATTCACATTGAGATTGTTAAAAAATGTTATGCTTGGCATGTTGGTTAACTACTCAGTTGTTGAATGTTTCGCCATGAACTCAAGTCATAAAAATATGTGTGAGGTTGTGCAAATCTGACATTTCTTAAGTTATTAAATGTAAGTACTTTGTACATTAGTTACAACCTTTAAATTTCATGTTTGGCATGTTTATTAAATGTTCACTCATTGAATGTCTAGTCTCGAACTTAAGTTCAAAAATAAGCAGTTCTAAGTTTGTGCACTGAGTACAGTATAGTTAATAACACTTGACTTGGAATGCAATTTCTGTTAACTTTCCTCCATAGTGAGTGCTATTCCCCATCAATGAATGTGTGCCACCACAATACTAGAGCGTTGTTCTAATGGAGTCTATGTAAGGTAGGAATAGGGCTTCAGCAAGAGGCAAACGAAGGGGACGACCACCGGATACTAGTGGGAATGGTGGCAGATACTTCTTTGAAGTGGTTCTCTCAAATGATGATGGGTTGGATTAGGGGTGTCAATTTTCAACATAAACTGGCCCGTTATAGCTCAAACCGGCCCAAACTGAACCTTAATGGAATGTGTTTGGGCTGAGGACCCTCAGCCGAAGAGTTTTGGGTTGGGTCGGGCCAGCCCTTGTGCGGCCTGCTAGCCCGAAATGATAGGCCCTAACCACAACCCATTAACCCGTTAGTATAAATTAAAATAAAAATATTAAATGAAATAATGAACCATTGAATTTGAAAAATAATAACCCTTAAGGTTCATTGGTTCAACATTTCACATTCCTCAAATTTCAAGTTTTCATTTAATTTTTTAAGTATTACCAAACCGGCAAAGTGGCAAACCCTATATTTTCATTTAATGGTTCAATTTTAAGGTTTACACTTTTACGGTTTCACCATTTCGGTTTCACCATTTCGGTTTCACTATTTCATTTTCACTTTCACAAATCAAAGTTAAGGGTTTTCATTTTCCTTGTTTCGCTGCTTTCACATTTTACCTTCTCTCATGTTCCCTCTCGGTGACGGCGGCGATGACTTCAGCCACAAACAAGCAGCGGTGACTCCAGCAACAGCAAGCAAGCAGCAACGAGATTATACTCGATTACTCATCTTCATCTTCTTGGTTCTTCTTTCTCTCGCTCTTCATCACCTTGGCAATTCTAGGTAATCACACCTCGCCATTCTTCTTGCCGATGATCACAGATTCACAGACCATCTAACTATCATATGTTTTTGTTTTTATTTATTAATTTGATAAAAAGAGGTCATATTTTTAAAATGGCAAACTTACTGAAACCGTAGGCCTAAATTTTCTTCAAATAAATGAAGATTAAATTCAAAGTTCAAACCGATCACAGAAATACAAAATCATCCTCAACCTTAAACATACGATTTTGTCTAAATAAAATAATAATTACTAGTGACAATGGTGAGTGGTGATGATCCTAAATTGAATGAGGTTAACAAATAACCACTGGTGATATTCTAAATTGAATGAAGTTAACAAATAAGACTGTTATTTTTCCACAAAAGTCTGATTTTAAACCTTATTACCTTAATGATGAGTAGTCTAACCCACTCTCAAATCTCAATATATACTGATTATACTCACTCTTGATATGTTGCAGTTGAACACTTGAACGGTATGTTTCACAAATAAGATTATAAGAGTAAAAAAAAAAAAAAAAAAAAAAAAAAGAAAAAAAGAAGAAGAAGTTAAAAACAATAGCTTTCTACAATTCTACCCAAAAAGTTGAAAACAGAGAGAGGAAAAATAGTATCTTACATTACAAAATGCTAATATCTCAATAGGGGAAAAAGAAAATAAAGTAGAGAGAGAACTCATTTTTGGTGGATGTTGGAACATGAATCGAGAATTCTAATAATATTGTACATCTGAAATAATTCATCTTTGTTGGATGTTGGAGCATGAATCAAGAATTTTAATAATATAGTATATCTTAATATTTTATTCTAGCTGGACAAAGTGAAAGAACAAATCACAAATGAGACAACACATGAATACAATATATTTAAATGTTTTTTATTTGATTGAAGCTTACAACAATCAAAAGTTGGAAAGAGGTTATGAAAATAGGGATTTGAGACCTTGGATCTCGGATTAGAGTCAGATCCACCAATCTTGAGAAATTGAAGTAAAAGATTCACAATATTTTAGTAGGGGCAGCCTTGATGTTGCTCAGTTCTACCAATATTTTACTTAGAATTTTATTTAATATTTTTCTTAGAACTTTGTTTAATAATGGTATGCTTGCTTTCACATTTATTGAGACTTCGTTTAATAAATTTTTTGGTGAAAGAACTTTGTTTATTAGTGTTTGTCTATAACTTAATTTGATCATTTTTTGCCTCTTAAAGTGTAAGTGTTTAAAATGAATATGTCTCTTGGTTATACCAATATGTGATTTTGCATTACCATATAAAACATTTTCTTTTCATTTTGCCTCAGCCTTGTATGGTTGTATTCATGATCTATCAAATTTTTTCATTATCATATTCTAAATATGTGTGCATAAGGGTTCATTATGGTGACAATGATAAATTACTATTAAAAACATTTCCATTTCATTTTGTTATTAATATTGAATTTTACTAATTGTGCTTAATGGTATATCACATTTATTTTAGTTGATTAGGAAAATGTCAAGAAGACCTATCAATGTAGATGAGTCTAATAATGATGAGATATCTGATGATGCATTGGAATATCCTGAAGTGCCATCCATGGTATCTCAATTTAGTGAAGCTGCCATAACTGCTGCAACAACTTTAAAGAGAAGTAGGAGAAGTACAGTATGGGATGACTTCAATGTACTTAATATAAAAAATTTTGAAGATAGAATAAAAAGAGCTGAATGCAAAAAATGTGAAAATATATATAAGGCTAATAGTACTAGAAATGGAACTAGAACTCTTCGAAGACATCTTCAAACTTGTCCAAAGAGGAAAAATGTTGATGTGGAACAAATGCTTATGGTTAGAAATGAAGGGCAAATGATGGTAAGAAACAAACAGAAAGATTAAGACTTTGTACGTGACAAAATCACTAGGTTCGTGGTTAGACATGAGTTACCATTAACTTTTGTTGAGTATAAGGGGTTTAAGAAATTGATTTCTTACCTTTTTTCAGACTATACTTATATAAGTAGAAATATACAGATGACTAAGATTTTGAAACTTTACCAATCAGAGGGTAATAGAATCAAGTCTTTGTTTTACTCTTTTAATGGTAAATTCTCTTTGAAAAATAATTTTTTGTCATAAATATCCAATGATGGGTACATTGCACATTACATTGATAAGGATTAGGTGTTGCATAAGAAGTTATTGAGTTTTTGCATAATGCCACCCCCTCATACTGATATGTATATTTGTAACATGGTTTCTCAAATTATGAATGATTGGGGCATTGAAAGAAAATTATTCTCAATTAATTTGGATAATGCTACTTGTAATTTCAGTTTTGTTGAGATGTTGAAGAGGAATTTAAATTTCAAGAATGTTCTTCTGTATAATGGAGAATTTTTTTCACAATAGGTGTTTTGCACACATTCTTAATTTAATTGTGCATGATGGATTGAAATGTATTGATGAGTCTGTAGAGTTAGTGCAATGTGGTAACCTATGTGAAAGCATCTCAAGCAAGGAAGATAAAGTTTTTGAAAGTTTGTAAGCAAATGGGATTAGAAAGTAATAAAGAATTGCATTGAGATATCACCACAAGGTGGAATTCAACTTATCTTATGCTTGAATTTGCAATCTTTTATCGAAAAGCATTTGAGGTCCTTAAGGATTTGGAAAACAATTATCAAGTATGCCCAATTCAGATCAATGGTCAAATATTAAATGTTTGATAGGTTTCTTGCATTATTTTTATGAAATTATTGTTTTATTGTCTGGCTCCAAGTATCCTACATCCAATCAATATTTTGTCAATATATGGGAGATACATTTAAGTTTGTTAGAGGAAATTTCAAATGAAAGAAGTTTCATGAGGTCAATGGCAGTGGAGATGAAAGAAAATATAGATAAGTATTGGAGTGGTTATAGTACGATCCAAGCCATTACTTTGATATTTGACCCTCTTTACAAGCTTGATTTTGTAAAATGGGCATTTTCAAAAGTTGTTTCTTTAGACTCAAATGCCAATGTTACGTTCAACAAGGTGAAGATTGCACTATACCAATTGTTTAATAAATACATGAGTATGCATAAAAGTAGATATGAAAATCTATCAACTGTAATGCCTTCTCATTCTGGAAAATTTAAAACAGTAACTATAAGTAAATGTGATTCCTTAGTCTTTACTTAAATTCTATTAGTTTATCATTTTTTAGAATTGTAAATTTCTATATTAATTACTAATATTACTAACAATTTATGTATTCCTTAGGAATTTGCGGCATCTGTGATAGCTGAAATGGATAGTGGATGTATATCTTAGTTAGATGTAAATCTAATTGACCCAAAGATCCCATGCACCGATAATGATGATAATTTTTTATGGATTGGCTAATAAGGGCAAATGGGTCAAGATATCCACATGTTGCTCAGATGGCTCGTGATATACTAATTATGTCAATTTCAACTGTGGCATCTGAGTCACTTTTAGTGCTAGAGATTGTGCCATCGATAAGTACCGAAGCAAGCTACTAGCAACCAACGCTGAAGCATTAATACGTCTTCGAGATTGGATGTTCTAATGTTGATTTCAGAGGGGTTTTTTTTTTCTTTTCTTTTTTCCCTTTCCCTTCCCTCCCCTTAATCATATATTTTATAATGAACTTTTGTTTCTCAATTAATAACTTGTTTACTTTGGTGTGTAGCTAAACCTACTGATGATCTTGATGATCAGTTAAACAATGCGTTAGGCAATGTGCTAGAAAGCGTCATGGCATCAAGTTCAACAGCTACTACTTTGTCTGCTTGTTCTAACTTTTGAATACTAAGGTAGTGTACTATTGAGTCATTTGAAATCTAGTAATATACATTCTATTATGTTATGCTTTTTGTTGTCATGTTGTGAAGACTTTCAAGGACATGTTTTTTATAAATATTTTAGATTTTAAAGTAGCTTAGCTTTTTTTTATTTTTTATTTATTCTCATTTTTCATGTTTTATTTGATTTGGTTCAAACAGATGTACTTGAACAAAGTATTCAACAACTAAGAAGGAGGTTGAAATTCAATGCTTTTAGATGAACTCATTAAAGTTTTTCTAAGTTACTTTCTTGTTTGTTGATACCCTTTGTTTATTCTTTTCAAAATAGAGCTATTTTGTAATGGTGTTTTTATTCCTGTGATATTTAGAATCATGTTTTTGTAATTGTATGCCATGATGGTAGGACCATGCGTTGCTGCTAGGCACTAGTAGATCTATTCCTTACCACAAGTAATTTAAAGTTGAGCCATCATATAAATCCAATTTCATTGGGTGAAGATTGTGAAGCTGGTCAACACATGATAGAAGAATCTAAATTCTTTATTTTTTGGGGTTAGGGGGGTCTTTGGATCAAGGCATCAAGCTAATGCCATCACTAGATTTACTTGGAGTCTTCTTCCTCTCTCTTTGTAGTTTTGTCTGTGAGGAGTTGAGGAAAAATAAAATAAATTTCAATATTGATTTTTAATTTAGTCCAAACCGTTAGCCCAAACCGAATCCAAACCACTAATAACCCCAACCCAAACAGCACCGAAACCGTTATCTTTTAAATGGTTTGTGTTTGGGTTGGGGGGTTTTCAACCCAAAACCGCACCGTTGACACCCCTAGGTTGGATGTTGATGAGCAGATGGAAGATGTAGCAAGAATTTCTAGAATCAATACTTTAGTGGGGAAGGTCTTGGTTGGGAAACCTTACCGGAGATAGACAATCTTCAAAGGCCTTTCGAAGGTATGGAATATGGTAATGCCAATACTCATTATCCCTATATGAGAGGATACCTTTATGTTTCAATTTGAATATCCTCAAGATCTCTTCAATGTCATAGAGGAGTCGCCTTGGGCAACCTATTAATGTTGGAACCTTAGAAAGCGGTTGTTCATGCAAGTGGATTTCTGGATCCAGTTCCACAAAATCCCTCTAGATTTGTTCAACCTTGAATTTGGCTTTCAATTGGCAAAAAAATGCAGAGAATCTGGGAGAGGTATTCTAGTTCAGGGGAACCAACTTGGAGCTAGAGTGGAATACTTTAGATGTAGAGTGACAATCAAACGACATGAGGCCACTGAGAAGCTACATCACAGAGAAGGGATGGTACATAGGCAATGGTAACTTTGAAATTTGAAAAACTACCAGTATTTTGCTACCTGTGTGGAGTTCTTGGGCAGGAAGACATGAGATGCCCTACTTGGTTTTTTCCAATCAAACTCTAACAAGAAGAATGCAAGGTCTTGGTCCCATATGAGAGGCATCACAATAGACCATAGACTGGTTGTGGAGGCCTCATCAATACACTTTACCCAACGTAAGTTTTACCAAAGGTGGATTAGCAGTCAACAAGAACAAGAAACCACCAGTGCCGGAGAAGGAAAGACGAATGCCATCAATGCAAATACTGACACATCCCTAATACCTGTCTCCCAAATCTTCAGTAGTATTCAGCAGTTGTCCTTACAACTTGGGCCACAAACAGCTCCTGAAATACACTCTCCCACCTTTGAAGCTAGCCCATCTTCACTCACCTTTGCCCCAACAAACCTGCCACCACATCCTCTACAAAAAGATCCCCCGAACCATGATGTTGGGCAATAAAGTGCTTTCTCACACCTTACTCCCAAACACACCCAAACCTGACGGCAGCTTTGTTGATCCCAAATATACAAATCCTTTTGGGTATCTTTGCTCCCAAACCTTGCTAACGTCTCTCTACTAAGCCCTAATTTGCCAACCCACCTCAACAATTTAACCCACCCTCAAAACCACCCTAGTTAATATGCCAATTCAGCCCAACCCATTAACCCATCTTAATAACCAACATAGAACCACTTTGGTTAACCATTCATACTTCATCACCCCCACTAAGCCCATCAACACACAAGCCCATAACAACCTTGAATTAATTTCTCAAGACTCACCAGCCCAACAACATTGGGATCCAACTGCATCTGATAACTCACACATTAACTCCCATATTCTAGGCCCATCTGTTGTGGCCTTTCACCAACAAAACCACGTATCACCCTCTTCTCCAAACTACAATCCTATACCTTTGCAACTCCAGAATCCACCTTGCCATGTTAGTGAATCAAATGAAGGGAGTCCAAAGTCAATTTGATAGCGAGGGATGAGTAAAAAAAGAGAGGAGTGGAGCAATTGTGAAGGAGGAAGACTCAACTCAAGTTGATGATCAAGATACGTCTTTTTTAGAGACATCACCCGTGGAGGTTGGGGAGTACCAGCTCCACGAGCAATCATGATTTGCATAAGCTGGAATTGTGGGGGTATGGCGATTTCCTTTACATTCCGAGCCCTGCATAATCTCTCCAAAAGAAGGAATCCATATGTGATTTTTCTTATGGAAATAATGATTCCAGCAAGGAAAGCCTAGAAAATCCATAAGAAACTCAAGTTCGATGAATGCTTCGCAGTTGATCCGAAAGGGAAGGCAGGGACTCTAGTATGGAAGCACCCGTTCAAAATAGAGGTAATTCAAAGCTCTCAAAGGTTCATTGATTGTACATTGTTAATGGGCAATAATAATAGTTTTTTCCTTACAACAATCTATGGAGATCTTGATAAAAGTAAGAGATGGAAAGTTTGGGAAGACATTGGTGAGATAGGAAGGGGAAAAAAAGAGAAACGGTTATGTATAAGGGGACTTCAATTCAATATTAGCCTGGCATAAAAGAAGTGGAGGCAGTTGGTTGTAAAGGCACTAAGGATATCTCACAATTCAAGGAATCTACAACACAATGTGGATTGCTTGATCTGGGTGCACATGGGGCAACATATACATGGAGTAACAAAAGGGTGGGAAGAGACAATATAAGGGTGAGGTTGGATAGGGTTTTGGCAAATTCAAAGTGGATGTTAGCATTTTCGGAAGTAGCAATCTTTGTTGAGGTTGCTTGCGCTTCAGACCATGCCCTATCACTAGACACTGATTGGAGACCTTCACGAGGTGCTAGACCCTTTAGATTTGAGTCCATGTGGCTAAAAAATCCTTCCTACGAAGGGCTTGGAACAAGGCTGAAGGACAGTCTTCTCTTCTTCAGAAATTAACTTGGTGTCAGGAGGACTCGAAAATATGGAATAGAGAAGTCTTTGGAAATGTTCAAAAGCAAACTGAAAAAATACATAAGAGACTAACATTCTTACAAGGGCTAACTGTGGAGAACCACACACAAGGAGAGGAAAACATACTTATGGAAGAATTGGAGAATCTCCTTAGCTATGAAGAAATAATGTGGAGACAAAAATCTAAAATCCAATGGCTACAAGAAGGGGAAAGAAATACTGCTTTCTTTCATGCTAGTACCATCAATAGGAGGCATAAGAGAGTGCTAAAAATCATAAATGGTGAAGGAAATTGGTGTGAGAATCAAGAGGAAATTTATGATGTGTTTTTGGAATACTACTCCTTGCTCTTTACCTCTGATGAGGTTGAGGACTGTGATCTAGAGGTTGCCATTAGTTATATTTAGCCTACTCTTTCACAACAACATACGGAAGACCTGCTCAAGGATCCTTCACTTGATGAAATCAAAGAATCACTTTTTGACACGAATCCCCTCAAGAGCTAAGGTGCAGATGGTCCCCCCCCCCCCCTCCATTCTTTCAAAGATTTTGGGAACTAATCCACATCTACATGTGAGGTCCCCGAAGGAAGCAATGAGACACTTGTGTGCTTAATCCCCAAGAAAGATAACCCGGAAAAGGTGGAGGACTTTAGACCAATTAGTCTTTGTGGAGTGGCTATCAAGGTAGTGACCAAGATTATTGCAAGGAGACTACATGACATTCTTCCTATGACAATTCCCCACGCTCAATCAACATTCATCAAAGGAAGATTGATCTTATACAATGTTTAAATCCCATGAAGCATTTCACTATATCAAAAAGAGAAAGAAAGGAAAGAAGTCTTTTGTGGCAGTGAAGCTTGATATGAAGAGAGCAAATAATCGGTTGGAATGGTGGTTTATATTCTCTATTCTTACTAGATTGGGGTTTAGAGTGAAGATGGTGGATATGATAATGAATTTAATATCCTTAGTCACCTACACCTTCCTCATTAATGGTGGAGAGAAATTCTCTATCACATGAAACGCGATATCAGACAAGGTGATCCCCTCTCCCTGGCTTTATTTGTGATATGTTCCCTTTTCTAATCTAATATTATTGCAAAAAAAGAGTTCGAAAAAGTGGTGAAGGGTATCAAGATTAAAGGTAGGAAAGCCCCTTTTGCTCAGCTTATGTTTGCGGATGATTGCATTGTGTTCTCAAAAGCAAGATTGAGTAGTATTTATATTCTCAAGGAGTGCCTATTTTTCTATTGCCAAGCCTCAGGACAAACAATTAACTACAACAAATCATCCATGTGTTTCAGCCCAAACACTCTACAAAGAGTTAAGAGATGGTTCTTAAAGATCTCTAAAGTGAAATACGGAGATGGTCCCTCAAAATACTAGCTTGCCTACGGAAGTTGGGGTTTCCAAGGTGAAGTTGTTTCACTCATTAAGTGATAACATGGAGAAGAAATTTAGTGGTTGGTTAAAGAAACTACTCAACCATAGGGGTAGAGAGATATTACTCAAGTCGGTGGCTCTTCCCTCCTCTAATTACACTACTTCACACTTCAAAATCTCAAAGACCATTCATTAAAAGGTACAAGCTAATTAAGGCAGCTACATTTTTTTGGGGTGGCAATGAAGAGAAGAGAACAATACATTGGGTGTCCTAGAAGAGGTTGGCAAAGCACAAATATCAAGGGGGTTTGGACTAAGAGATCCATTTATGCATAATCGAGCTCTTTTTAGCAAGGTTGCATGGAGGTTGATGATAGACCCGATATCGGATTGGGCAAGATTTATGAAGGCAATCTATTTCCCGTCAAGTGATTTTGGAGGCTAGATTGGGAAACAACCCATCATGGGCATGTAGAAGCATCTTGGAAGGAAGGGTTGTCATCAAGAAAGGGTGGATTTGGAGCATTTTCAAGGGAAATAAAATAAACATTTGGACAGATCCTTGGGTTCCTAAACTAAAAGGTTCTAGGATTACTTCACCAAGCCCTTCGGGAGTACTATGAATATAGTGGAGGAACTCATAGAGAAAGAAACTAGAACTTGGAAAGAAGAGGAGGTCAAAAAATGGTTCATAAGGAAAGAGGTGGAAGCAATATTGTCCATTCACTTATCTCTTTTCCAAAAGGAAGATGAAATTATATGGGGTGAAATTAATGACAGTATATTCTCGGTGAAAAGTGCATATAAGCTCCAAGAAAGACTCCAATATGAAGAGGAGATGTGTAAGCCATCATCATCAAAGTCTCATGGATGGGAAGAGCTCCAGCTTGAAGATTGGAATACTATATGGAAATGGCCCACCCTGCCCAAAATTATCTCCTTGCTGTGGAGAGCATGCAATGAAAGCCTTGCAACTATGGTTGGCTTGAATAGTAGAGGTATTAAGGGGGATGACAATTGTGGTGAATGCGGGGAATGAGAAGAAGATTTCACACACATTTTATTTCGATGTAACTTTTCAAGACAAGTATGGTTTGGCAGCCCTTTATCTTGGAGAAGTACCTCAACAATTCCAAGTAGTATGACCGAGTGGATTAGAGGTTAGAAAGATGTTAGAAAGGAAAGTGAAAAGTCTTACAAGTTTATTTCCTTCATAGCATGGACCTTGTGGAGAGCAAGAAATGACCAACCAAAGGGGGAAAAAGGTGGACAACAAGAGAGGTGATTTTTTAGGCTACAAAGGCTCATGAGGAGTTTTGCAACATGGAAGAAAGACTCAATATGGGGGTGGAGGGATACCAAACTCACTTGATAATAGGGGTTGTGCTTGGGCTTCCCCGGCTCAACCTTTTTCCAAGCTAAATGTAGATGCTTCGTGGAAAGAAAAGACAGGCAAAAGTGGAGTTGGGTTTATAGTGAGAGATTAGGAAGGGTTGCCGCAACTTGCATGGTCCATCCCATCTCATTTCTCTTCGGTTTTGGAAGGTGAGACCCTTGCACTCCAAGAAGGGTTGCTTCACTATTTAGCGCATGGCATTGGTTATGTGCAAGTGGAAACGGACAATCAACAGTTAGTGATGCTAATTAAAAGCCATAGCACAGATTCTCCCTCTTCAGTGAAGCCCTTGATTGAAGATATCCACACCTTAGCTGAAAATGTTGTAGATTTTCAGATTTCTTATATTCCTAGGAAAGCTAATGTAATAGTTGACATCCTAGCCCAAAAGGACCTTTCGGTTGGGAGTCCGAAAGATTGGTTAGATTCCAATGAGTGGTTATTGCTCGGCCACTTCCTATGCTCCTTATGAATGAACTACTTGGTTATCCAAAAAAAAAAAAGAGGAGTAACACAAGCTTGGAATTATTAACTAATGTGCCCACTAAAAAAGGTAAAAGATGTTGAGTGACCACCTTGGAGTTAAAAGTTAATGTGGACTCTATAACTGTAAAGAGCATTGAGTAACTCTCTTGGTGGAGTCAAAGTTGGGAATTGTTTGGCCCATTCTATAGCTGCCCAGTCCATTTCATGCTAGACTTGCTGGCCGTTATCCACTTCCTGGATTCAGTTCTTGCTTGGTTGTCTAATTCCCCAAACAAACAAAAAAAAAATCTTATCTTCCTATCCAATCTACTTGACCTTTTTGCATTGTTAAGCCAGCTAGGTCAGATCTAGATCCGCCTAACCCGATAATTTGAGACCCCTGCTCACAATTTTAAAGACCATCTTCCTTAGATGTTCTCCCTTAATGAGATGAAGAGAACATGTCAAGTATTACCTCTATTTTCATTTATGAGCACTTGGTATGTTTAATAGTAATAGTTAGAGAGGGGGGGGGGGGGGGAACACCTTAGATTTGTTACTTGACTTCTACATGGGCATATGAAATCAAGATCTTCTCAATTTGAGTTTTACGATACTTCACAGCATCCCGTAATTAATTACTTTTCATTACCAAAAGAAGTATATATTTGTTAATATTTAACCATGTTTCTAGATAAAAATGTAACAAGAGGGATATAATGGGTCTTAGGGCAATCCCTTTGGAACTGCAGGTTGAGACTTAGAAAGTGGATGGTGGGTTAAGGGAAGTATGATTTAGATGTTGCAAAGCATGCTACTATTCGTATTCAAGTGCTGCCTAACAAGTCTCCTAAAGAAGTGGTGTTAGAGGGCTGGTGTAAACCAACATTGAGGGGTTAACTTTGGGGAATCCAGGCCAAGCTTGTGTGGGTGAGTTTGATTTGGCATTCAAGAGCCAAGGTGCTGACTTTTTTCTGCTAGTACTTGGGAGTCAACTCTAGCCTAGAAGCAGAGTTCATAGGTCTAATGAGGATCCAGATCCTGGACCCCCATGCCCCTGCCCTCAGAAAGGGCCTGACACAAGCTTGTCCATAGTACACAAGCAAGCCTAGATGGGGGAGGGGGTGAGATGGGAGGACAGGCAATTGGGTGGAGAGGATATACGCGTATCTAATGAAGGGTATGGCAGCAGCACATGCTCTTGAAAGTTATGGATAGAGACCGATTCGGTGTTTGTTGTGAGTCTTGTGACAACCATAGTCTCTTTAGATCTGTTGGTTCCTGCTTCAACAATAGTATGGATTGGAGAGTTATTTGGAGGTTTTTAGAGTGGAGGATTACTCACTTTTGTGAGGCTAATCCAATTACAGACTTCCTTGCAAGGTCAATGGCAAAGGATCAGACTTCGATCCCATTGGGGAGTGACCTGAAAACATTCAAAGGGAGTTAAACTAAGATGCCTTGCAACTCTCTCAATGTAGATTGGTTGAGCCCAATGGCTCCTGACTCTTAAGGGGTTTTGGACTGTGATTGTCTTGCTTCATTCAAAGATAAAAGAACCAATGAGATAGATGTATTGGGAGCAAGCGATATTAGAGGGTTAAGTGTATTTGATTCCCTACGGTATGCATTTGTATTTATTTTATAATCAACAATGTTTGATCTTAAAAAAAAAAAAAAAAAAAAAAAAAAAGTGTGGGATTGCCATGATGGGAATCCGTGTTGAAAGATTCTCGATCTTGGTTTATTAAGATTTATTATAGAATGTGTAATATGTAACAGGGGTTAGCAGGGGCAGTATGGTGTTTTTCATGTAATAGGATAGTTTGTCTTATTATTATGTTTTGAGGGCAATAGGGTAATTGCATACCTTATTAGAGGATATGTATTTGGGGTTTTGAGGATCTCATCTCATTCGCACGATATCACTCTCTCTCCTCTCTATTTTGCTCTCGGGTTATTGCTCTCGGTCTCTGCTGGTTCTTCATCTGTGTGTTGAGGGTTTTGGTTAGCCCTGATGTGTTCTTGGTGATGGTTCTTTGCTCTTGTACAAGGCTGAAGCAGTGTATACTGTTTGGTGCGTGTAAAGGCTTCGGTATTTGATGCTCTTGGATTCACGCAGGAGATACTTGAAGCTCTGGTTGCATCTTGATTCAGGTGTGGTTGTTCCATTGTTTCGGTTGTTATCTCTAGTCTTTGTACAGAGTTTTGTCACTGTCTAGGGCTGTAACCTTCCTCTGTTATTTGAAGATTGCATATGCTTGGTGAGAGCATATCTCATCCTTGGATGTAGGTCTCTGACCGAACCAAGTAAACCTTGTGTTGTGTGTGTGTGATTCCTTCTTCTCTTCTATTGTGATTGATTATTCCGCTGCGTTAGGTTAGTTTTCTTAACAGAATGGGAAAATATTCTTTCCCTTATAACTGTACTCTTCAATGTTGCTGCTACATGAGAGAACAAATGATTTAATTGACAATCAACAATATGTAAAACAGAATAAAGAATCCAACCTGTATTCTTTGAAGGACCACTGCATCCTTCCAAGTCAAGTTAGAAACAGGAACTGCAACTCTAAACCCCCACCCTATCTGGTAGAAATCTTTCTAAGTAGTTTACAGTAATCTCAATGTTGACAGGCCAAAAATAAAAAATAAAAAGGGAAAAAAATAACCTACACCATGTCACACGATGCTGACAGGGAGCATATCCTTCTAATTCAATCATCGTAAAGAAACCTGCTATTAATTCCAGCCCTATGGAGTTGCAAACCTTTTGTTGAAGTAACAGTAATCTCAGTATCAGCGGGAACGAAAAGCACAGCGCCTTCTGATATATTTTCTCCAAATGAGTCTGTTTGCATTACCCCTTCTCCAGCTGTGACCAGGAAAATGGATGGTCCTGGGATTGCTGGAAATACTGTGAACTTTCCTTGAGGAAGAATGCAGCAGTCAACCTCAAATTCATCAAAAGGTGGGAGGTATCTTTTTGTATATGGATTCAAGGGAACCCCCTGCAAAATTTCAAGGGAACCCTGCAGCCAACACTAGATCAGATGCTTGCCACTGAATAGCCCAATTACAATTAGCTCAGTTTTAAGTATCACAAAAACATGAGTACAGACACCATGGAAAACTGATCATAAATCAACTAGAGACCAGTAATGTAATCTCAGTTAAAGTCTGCTATTTTGGACCTCAAATCTGAGAACCATTCTCAAGGGCCTGGAGAAAATCTAGTTTAAATGTAACTTGCAGTTCCGAATAACCAAAAAGAAAGTCCATTACCTGTTTGTACGTAAGCATAGAACAAAGATTTTGAACATCTCGATACTTGGAGGTGAGGCCAGCACGCACAACATTATCTGAGGTTGCCATGCACTCAACACAATCTCCGAATATATACGCATGAGGTTCATTTGGCCCCAGGTACAATGCTTCACCAGGTTTAAGCTTCATGTAATTTAAGAAGAATGCAACCATAACACCAATATCACCAGGATATTGCTTCTCTATACGTAATACCAGTTGTTCCTTGTCTGTCAATTGTCTTACCTAATTCCCACAAAATAATAATAATAATAAAATGAAGATATGAAGACTGGAGAGTGAAAAGAATATAGCAGCAAGAATAAACAGGTCCGTGATGACAAAAAGTTTTAAAATTGCAACAGACAAAATGAAATAACATTAAAAAAAAGAAACGCATGTTGTATGTATATAAATACATAATTTTTTCCATTCATTAATATCACACATGATGGTATCTCACCAGTGCTCCTTGCACTGCTCTTTCCAAGCCTAGATAAGGAACAGGGTTTCTGTGTGAGGTCGGCAACATATATGCATAGCTAACCCCAGAATCGCTGGAATAAGCCTTTCCTAGATTTGAGAGTTGATATCATATCCAACATAAGAAATAAATAATCTTGCAGCAAATGAAATACTTTTAGGGATCCAGGGGACCAGTGATGTGTACGAACACACACACACATACAGGGAATTATATATGTTAAAACATAAAAGGTCAGTAAAAGTTTGGCATTAGATACAGTTATATTGTTGTCAAAGCCATGAAAATATGAATTGCAATGGTGAACAAAAACAATTTTCAGATGGACCTCAGAAATTCACGCTACTTCTACTTGAACAAGGATGCAACTTGACCAGTCCAAAACTCTGGCTTAGTTATTAACTAAGTAGGGCTGGGGCTCTGCTCTACTCAAAGTTTGTTAATTTCTCATCCTAGCCTTGCCTGAGTGGCATCCTATACATGAATTTTGTCAATGGTTACAATAATTGTAACATTCTTTCATTATCTTTTCTCATGAAAGAGAAAAAGTACAGAAAAGTGTAGCTGATGATCCTTTCTCAGATAAAAAGGAGACTGAAAACTTAGGTGAGGAAAAATTCATGTGCTGTTTTATAGCTACAGAATGCCATCCAATCCCTATTACTGGTTTTTATTTCCACCACAATAGAACCTTCATGCCTAAATGAAGTAAGTACGACAGTCTCCCTGAATTTCCCTCCCCTATTCCTGCTAAATCAGGATTACCAATGAATATCCATCACTGCTTCACTGACTGAGCTTCCCGAAGAAAATGAAAAAAAAAAAAAAAAGTGTCAATCTGTTTCACGGGTGGTGAAAGCGGAACATTCAAGAATGCATAAATATGATAAGATTGTGAAGTATCTCTAGCCAGTGCTTTCTAGAGATTTACTTTTCCTATGGTAAAAAATAATCAGAAAATTATGGCATCACCAAATATTTCTGTTATACATGATACGTCTAGCCCTCGTAGTATAAGATTGTTCCATTGAGAAAATGATGAAAGTTCTAAAATCATATAGAGTTTGAAAATATCTCTGATTACCTTCCTTTGCATGGTCAAACGCCTCTTCATTTTGTACACAGTGTCTGAGATTGAGCTTTCACTTGCAGACATTAGTCGGGTGACAACAGACTGCAGCAGAGCTTTTACCTTCTTCTCCCCAGACTGCTCATTAACACATAGAACTTGATCTGCTTCATCATCACCAACCAGTTCTACGATCTCGGGAACAGTACGAAGAACATTTTTAAGCTCCTGCAGGAATAGAAAATAGCCTACAAATGAGTCATGCTGTAAGCTATCTAAAATCACAACTAGAGCACCATCTTCCCGGCCCCTTTTTTGGATGAAGACGATGTTGATAGCATGCACCTGCTATAATAATACTCCCTGGGATACCAGAAAAGTACAGGCAGTTGCTCCCTCAAAGACATACAATCTTCAGAATGCCTAGGACTGAGCCTTGTGCACATTCCTTTAAGAATGGGCATAGACAAAAACAAATATGGGATTATTGGGAGCGCATGTTTTCAAATATCCCCACTCAAACTAAGAATGATGCTAACATCAATACTTAATAAAAAAATATATTTTCATGATCACAGTTGTCAAAGTGAACAGGAGAACCAAGGTGCTGGAGTGGGGCCCACCTAGAAGTTGCCTAGGCATCCTAGTTATGCAATGTAGGAAACTAATTTACAGGCATATGTGCATGCAATATAGAATCCATATTTATGCAATCTAATATAGAAAAACTAAAAATGATCTAAATGAGAAAATCAACATACAATATACAGATTATAGAATAGAATATAAGCATATCCATCAAAAAGAGTTTGGATATGAGTGGTACCTAAGGGACAGCCAGGCAAGTATGGTCATGATATGCAAGACCTCAAAACCATTAAGCATGACAAAAGAAGGTAAGATGGGTATGGGTATCCTTTACCCTCTTAGAAAGTCGTCAGGGTCTTATGTGATCGCGTATTCCATTAAAGCTTAAGGAAAATTTTATAGGATCGTTGTTCGACCAGTTATGATGTACGGTGCAAAGTGTTGGGCTATTAAAATCATATAGATAAACTCGATTACTTAGCGAGAAATGAGAATGCTAAGATGGATGAGTGGCAAAACTAGGTTGAATGGAATAAGAAGCGATCATAGAGTTGAGTGCAGGAGTGTCCCATAAGTGATAAGCTTAAAGAAAGTCATTTAGGAGTCATGACCCACGTTCCAACGGAGACCTATAAATGCTCACAGTTAGAGCTGATATAATCCATATTGAAGGACTGAAGAGCTTGAGATGAACCTAAGATAACCTTAGGAGAAGTGGTGAGAAATGATATGCATAGCTTAGGCCTTGGTGTAGCAGTGCCATAGATGAAACCGATTGGAGGGGAAGAATCCATGTGCTTGACCCCATTTAGTTGGGACAAGAGCTTATTGTTGTTGTTGTTATTTTCTTAGGAGTAGTATAGTTAGGTGTGAAGTAATAATTATGTTAAATAAGGACTTGTTTTAATTATTATTTTGAGAAAAGTTATTTGGCTTAGTATTTATTTTGGGGTTTGGTGTTGAGATTTCTATTCTTCTATTCTAGGTACACTTAGTGGGGTTGTTTGTAGTAGGTGGTGGTTTTTGGTGCCAAGATTATTGAAGTGTTTATTTTCTTCTCTTTCTTTTTCTGTACGTGTTTTGGATCCTTTTGAGTGCCTAGAGCGCATTAAATACAGAAAAAACCCAAATACAGGATTATACAGTAGTTTTGTAATTTTGTGGAATAAGATATAGGCTCGAAAAATGGAGACAAGATGGAGATGCCATGACAAATTAAAGGGAAACCTATTTTTCTCATCTAAGTAGCTAAGGGTTTTCAACTGCTGCACTTTCATCAAATCTAGTAGCCTTTTTTATAGTTAATTCTGTGTAAGTGTTTGTATGTCTATGAACTATAGAATCAATGTCTGTCTTTTGTTTTTCATATGGGTTTATTTGCAGCATGTATGACCCCCCCCCCCCCAATGCAGTCTGGAATAAATCCATATTTTACATGCTGAAGTGTGATCACTGATCTTTTATCTTTTTTAAGTTATTCTTTCTATACCTCTTGTCCTAGAAACAGGACCTATGGCATTGTAGGAGCTCTGAGGCTGCCTCCTATATTGGGAGGTTACGGATCTTGGAGCTCCTCAATGACCAGATGATCAAACTATAGTTGTTCGGCTCTTGGGTGATCTGAGGCATTGGAGGGGTCCAAACGCAAGGCATCAAAAGTGATCGCTTAGTGTTCATCAAATTACTGAGTTAGGAGGGGATGTTGAGTAACCTAGCAACTTTTGAGTTGGATCCCTTGGGTGGATACTTGGGTCATAATCTTATTTCCTATCAAATCCCAATATTGCGTTTGAGTTCCCTCCTCTTTCTTTTTAGGTTGTTCTTGCCATCCAAATGGTCAAGACCAAGCTTTTGTCTACAAACAAGCTTCTGGGTTAGTCTTAATGCTCTTGATCTTTTCCTTTTTCCACAAAATCATGGATTGAATTAGCAGTTATTGTCAATGTGTTTGATAGAGAATCTGGTCTCTCATCGTGGCTTTGTCGCCATTTCCTATCACTATAATTTTGAGCAGTAAAGCCACACATGAGAGACTAGATCAAAAACTTCTATTCCATGCGAAACGATTCAATGTTCTGTTTTTAATTGGTATTGCTCCACAGTGAATTTTACTAATTTTAATGTTTTTATTTGGCTTGGGGTTTCTCCTCGATCAATCTTGGTCTCTCTCGATCTCTCTTACTTCTATACTGCATAACGAAGCAAGGGCTAAGAAGCCACTTCCAAGTCCTATGCCTTTAGTATATTCAAGGGCTTATAAGGTTGTGGTTTCTAAGCTTCTTCTCGCTACTGGTGTTCTTCCCCTTGGACCACAAAAGTGCAAAAAGTCAATCAAAAGAACATTTGGTCACCCTACGTGCTGTTGAAATAGTATAGATGAACTCTGATTTCTTTTGGTGTGGTTTTTTTTTTTTGTGGGTGACAGATCACCAATTTGGTGGAACTTGGCTTGGTTTCCAACATGATGCAGGACATATCTTTGGGTGTTGCTCTATGGTCTGCAATACAAATTTCTATCTTTGTAGTAAGATTAATACTCTCTAAATGTCAATCAATCTCTTTTTGACTCACCAAACAAAAGCCATTCCAATCACTTAGCCAACATAAATTTGGTATATGGTTTGGGTTCCTTTCACTGTATTGGTTGCTGGGTCATGGGTCTTAAAATGGACCTTGACTTCAACATCCTTGAGACCAGTTCCTATTGCTTTGTCCATCATTGTTACATCCTTCACTTTACAGGTATATAGCCAAAAACAAAAACAAAAAATTAAATGAGAATCTGTATATATGTATATATCATCAATGTAAATTAAATAATCTTTGAAATAATAATTATTGACTTACAGGATGGGACATCACATTACATGAAAGGATTTGTTTTCTTGCTTTGTTATTTTGTTATCGGAGCATGCTTTTTGTTCAGACAACTCTCCTTTGTAGGTAACTTACTGTAATTTTTTTTTTTTGGGGTGAAGAACTTACTGTATTTCTAAAGAGATTATTGTCTTCATCACCAAACCTTATTCTTTATTTTCTTTGCTGATGGCAAACAAAGTGAATACTCTAAGCCATGGTAGGCAGTCGGAAATGATGCATCATTTGTGAGACTGGGATTTAAGGTACTTTGTTCATTGCTTTGGTCTCATCGCAAAGTTTGGATGTTTCCTTATGCTTTTTTTTCATCTGAGGCAATTTTTTGGTTTAATTTTTGACTGTTGATGAGCATCACAAAGGTGTTTTTCTATGAGTTATTAGCAATGATATCCTCTTGTGAATCGTACAGAATGCTTATTTGTTGGCCTGTTAATTCAAGGTTGTCCTCTCACATTACACTGTTATAAACCATTTGAAATTTAAATCTTCTTGAAGGAGCTTCTACTGCTTTTGATATACTTTTCTCTTATGTGACTCATGTGATTGAAAGACTACCTTCAATTTTATAATCTATGTAATCATCTATGTTGTCTGATCATACTTTCTTATTTTCTTCAATATTCATTCTATAATAATGTATTTATATTAAGTTATGATTTGCAGCAACTCAATTTCTTAATTAGATAGTTGTCAACATGTGTTGGCATAATTCACAGTTTATTTTAACGTGTTTGGTGGGTGGGAAGAGGGGATTTTGGTTGCTTCACCTAATTAGCTCTATAGTTTTGATTTTTTTTTGTTTTTGGTTTTATTAGTATCAGGTCTATGATCTTTATGCTAATTGCACTCATGATAAGAGATGGATTCCTTTCAAAATTTTGATAGATCAATGAGATATGCTGATAATCACATTTTGTTGCCCAACTCCAATGAGGTTTTATAATCAAAATATTACTTAAGAAAGAACAAAATAGAGGATTAACCTTGAATAATTAAAAATGCTCTTTCTGTCCTCTTCAATCATCTTCAAAATTTTGTCCAAACCATAGATGAAAATATATCCCAAGCAAAATTTTTCTTTTGGTTTTCCTTCTGGAACCTTTGCTTGCATTAATAGATTTATTAGTCATGTACCACTGTGGAATCTCATTTGTATGTGGTGGAACCAGGTAGTAAATTATCTGTTGTTATCCTCTTATGCTGAATCCCTTGGATGAATCCATCTGTAGTACATTATTGTATTAGTAATCCATGACAACATCTTCACTGTAACTCAATTTCTTTAACCTCTATGTATGCAAATCTTTTCTTTTGAGGAGGTAGTCTCATCAAGAACTTAATACTAGCACAACCAAGAAAAAAAAAAAATCAAGAAAGTAATCAATGAGTTTTTATTCCCTAATTAAACCATCCATTTTTTTTTCAAATTTTCATTGCAGCCAAGTCTTCCCTACTATTGCACCCCTACTGGAGAGCTCGCTGCTGTAGGTCTTAGGACAAAGGCTCGTGTTCTGTTCTCTCACCTATGTGCCCTATAGGTGGCAACAAGCACTCTATTGTTGGATGGATGGGTAGCAACAACATTCAGGTACAACTTGCGTTTGTTGCTTCTCCATCTCCCAGTTTTTTAACACCAACATCTTTTTTCCATGTAATTTCTCTACTCACAGTTTCACATCATAATTTCTTCGGTGTTCCTTGTTACTACTTCTCATGCCATGCACACATGTCCAATGTAGATGAAAAGCATCTGAGTTG
>NC_142603.1:20929448-21076027 GCF_041222555.1 Hakea prostrata
CTAAAGCTTCTTCTTCCTCTTTTCTCTAGTTTTCGATTCCTCTTTCCAGCTCTGTTCGTTAGGGAATTCTATAGCGCAAGATTGAGAAATAGAGAGAAAAGGTAGAATGGGCATAATTGTACTTTTATATTTGGACACTAACCTTTCTAATGGAATAGGAATTAGATGTTTTTTAAACTTAAACTGGGTGCCAGTGCTTTAAGGCCTCCATTTTAGGGTGTCGGTGCAATTTGCTCAAATAAGAAAAAAAATTCAAGTAAGTAACTTAATCGAACGGATAAGAATCAATAAAAAAGGGGTAATACCATATCAGTATCCTATTAGCAATCGGACGGATTCGGATACTACTAAATGGATGTAGATGCGAATGCGAATGCGAATTCAGGAGCGAATTTCAGTTATCCACTTATACCCCTAGTTTTCGGTTTATCATGATCTAATTCCTTCAGTAATTACCCTACCACAAATTTAACCAATATCTAAAGAACATCAATGAAGAATAAGAATGAATCTATCAGGTGATCATTCACCATAAAAATAAAAAAAGAACAAGAAAAAGAAATGGAAGACCCACAAAAGGAAAAAGGCAAAACACAATCTTGTTTCTTTCTCATTGGTCCTTTCACCAGGATGATACCTTAAATTGGGGCTGATGCGTACTCGTCTCTCTTGTTCAGTGTTCTTGAATTACTAGTTCCATTACTCTTTTGTGTTTTGGTGCTTTGCTTTATTCAGATTCAACAATTTATTTTCAGCATTTGGGTTGAAGATCAATTTTTCCTTCCTTTCTCATATAGTATTTTTATCTGTTGCTAGTAGATACTTTGTCAGTTAAGTGACTAAAGTCCACTTCGTAAACTATGAAGAAATCAAAGCTGAAGAAATTGACAGTGCAGATTAATTTACTAAAAGAAACCACAGAATTGGATCAATGAAAATGCAAATCTTTCAATGCAAAGCTTAGGGCCTTGGGCAATGAAATTGTACTACTATAACAAAGTTTGAACTTAAGGAATATAGTTATATTTTTATTACCTTAAATACCCCTTGTCTATTTAATTCATTAGACTTTCAAGCCATTGATAAATGATATCTAAAATTGTAATTATCCATTCCTAAGTATAATAATTATTAATGGATAATATTAATTGATCATATTTCCTTCAAATACACTAAAATAATTATAATGTTAATTTTCTTATTATTATTATTAGTTGTAACTACATGATTGGTTTGTGACAAATCTGTCATTGGACCAATTTGTCACCTACAAAACCACTTAGATACTAATAATATATAGTTAAGTTAATTTTACAGCTGGGCATTTGGTCTAGTGGTATGATTCTTGCTTTGGGTGCAAGAGGTCCCGAGTTCGATTCTCGGAATGCCCCTATTAACATTTGCCAGAATTCTAATTATTTTATTTATTTGTATTACATTTGTAGCATATCTTTCATAGTTGAAATTTATTTAAAAAATAAAAAATAAAAATTCAAATTTAAGGGGTTGTATGGTAACTATTTCAACATACACTTGAGAAAACTTGGTGAAAAACGTGACTCAAGGTAATCAAGTAGTTTGATTCTAAAATAATAGAAGTATAAAACTCATCTCTTTCTCGTGACAAACCCCATTTCTAACCCTAGTTGTTACCGTCAAATTTCTTTGTGTGCGATAAAAACTTCCTTTCATTCTTCTCTACACCTTAATCTATTCAAAGAGAAAAAAATTTTCCGTTGATAAAAACTTCCTTTCATTCTTCTCTACACCTTAATCTATTCAAAGAGAAAAAATTTTCCGTTGTTATTAATGGTGTCTATTTGATCGTAACTTTATGCCCTCACAAGTGGTAAACTTGAAGATATCAAGAACAACCTCAAATTCACTCCGAGATGTTTGAAGTTGATGGATTTCACTTAGTGGAAGGTGTTGCCGATTGCTTCACCATCAAATGCAGGAATGAGAAAACTCAAATCTTATACTCTTTGCTCAACTGTGGAATTACAAGAGACATCTAATCATTTTTCAACCTTGGGATCACAACATACTAGCTACCATCCTTCCATTTCGCTATGTGATTACGTGGGTTCAGATTCTCAAACTACACTGGCGTTTTCATGACCATGATGTGCTCAATTTGATCTTCAACAAGGTGGGATATGTTATTGAATGTCCCAAGGGTGATGGATCTTCCCCATTTGTTCCAGTTGCTTGCGTTCTACTACCCATTAACCAAGATCTAACTTCTTCAGTTCTGTTTGAAGTTGCACCAAATGAGGTTACACAGGTCAAATTTGCTTATGAGTTACGCCCTACTCTCATGTGTTCCTATTGTATCTGCATGGGCCATAAACACTCAGATTGTAAATTTCGCAAATTGACTCCTTCTCAAGCTAGTATTGGAGATGTCCTTTCAACGACTCATCATGCCCATATACCTCTTGCTACAATTCCTCCTAAGCAAAATGGGCATGTAAAGTTGATTATGGATTTGTATGACAAAGTTTTCATTCGCAGTTTCCACAATGATCTTTCACTTTATGAAGGTGCAGTCCCGAAGTCTAGAGAGGATGCAATCAAACGGAGCTTCCTCAAACTTGCCTTTGTTTTTGAAGTCTGCATCCCTCCTCACATTGAAGGATCGCACTCCTCAGCTGTTGCCATCATTCAGCCCACAAGATCAACAACAACTACTATCTCTACTGGCATTCACGATGTGGATATGCACTTTATTATTCATCACCTTAATCCTCCCCATTTACACATGAAGCATCTCCCACTTCATCACTGGAGTATGTAACAATGTACAATCCCCCCTGCTCCTCCTACAACTCCAGTGGATTTCACCCATACCACATTATCTACTAATGTGGAGCTCGACCTTCAAAATACATGGGCCTCAACTTTCCCAGCCACTTCGTCCAGAAACAATACAGGAAAGTTGATAGTTACTAAAGACTCTGATAAGTTACCGTGTAAACGCAAGCTAGTGTGCTGCAAGAAATTTTGGATGGGGACCACAAAAATCAAGAATCAGATTTTGGAAAGAAATGAGAGTCGATTAGTGTATCTCTAACTATTATGCAATGAAGCGATGATGGCTAGCTTGGAAAGGCCATCAGGGGAGAAATGAGAACTCTATCTCTCAATTGTAGAGGACTAGGTCGATCCTCTATATAGAAGGAGTTACAGGTCCTCATTCGTCATCATAGACCCAACTTTGTCTTCCTATCCGAAGTTAAGTCTGATAGTTTAAATGTTAATCTTTTATGTAAAAAATGGGGGTTTTTCTCAGTTTTTTCGGTCTCGCTTGAAGGTCAAGCAGGTGGTCTTGTTTTGTATTGGAAGGTTAATATAATAGTTGATGTTGTGTGGTCTTCGTCCTGGTGTGTGCATCTTTTATGTGATGATTCCCTAATCTGTGGTACTTTTCATTTGTGTATATGAGTTTAGTTCCTTCTATTCAACATTATCAGTGGCGAACTCTCAATAACCTTGCCTCATTTATTGATCAACCGTAGATCATTGGTGGTGATTAGAATTCTTATCTGGCAACTAATGATCGACAAGGAGGTCATCCCATTCCTGATTCCCTTCTACTACGTATGCAACATTTCATGAATGAGTACAATGTGCTTTGTCTACCAGTGCTTGGAAATAAGTTAACCTGGGCCAATGAGCAAAAACACCAGAGAAGAATTGAAGGTTTATTGGATTGATTCATTTGCAATATAGAGTGGTTGTCCTATTTTAAGGACGCATAGGTATCCCATATAGTTGTGACACACTCAGATCATAAAGCTCTCTTGTTATCTATTGAGAATTCAAGTGCATGGATGCTTAGATCATTTTGATTTGAGCACTTTTGGACTCATGAAGATACCTATGCAAATCTCTTAAGCCACGTGTGGAACATCCCAGTTTGAGGTTCTCCCTCGTACATGTTAACAAAAAAGCTTCAATGTCTTACTACTAAACAAAAGTCTTGGAACAAACACACCGTTCAAAATCTGGACACCAAGGAAGATGCAACCAGAAAAGAAATGCTACCCTTGAACAACTTTTGTCACACCCCACCCGTCAGTTTCAGTTACCCGCCCGACAACCCGTGGGTGTGATCCATCATAGAATCCACGGTCTTACCCATCAATAATAATCAATGCAAGAAATAGATAATCAAGAGCAAGAGCAAGTTCAAATAAATAATTAAAGGAATTACATGAGTCTAAATATTCCAATAAAATAATCAAAGAAAGTAATCAAGTTCAAAAGAATATCGAGTTCAACAGAAGCAATAAAATAAACTAAATTATCTTCTTTCCAGTTTCTTTCTCTAAAGCTAAAAAATGCTTTTCAAAATTAGCAAGAAAGGGGGTTCTCCAGTTTTCTCCAAACATTCCTCAAAATATTTGGCGATCTACCTCCTTTGGCCATCAATGGATGCTATAAGTGCACTCCAAGCATCTACAAGAGGCTTCATGCAAGCTATCTCCATCTCCCACTAACGGTGCCCCGCATCTTCTTCATATGAGATGGTTCGATCATACGAATTCTCTCCAATTTCCGACGACTTGCAACCATTTGAACAATTTAGTATAACATACAAAGAAAGGAATGAGTTCTAACGAACTCAGTAAGGATAACACATTTCTCATACATATGTCAACATATCCAGCAATGCATATATGAAATGAATGGTATGCAATAATATGAATGCTACTAAGATCCAACCATGCAAGTCTTTAGATAGTTGACATGCTTTAAGATATAACACCAGCCCTCCTCTGGGTAGGTCTAGTCACTCTGATCCCTCATGGACTGGTTACCTTTATTGGGATCTCGGGCAAAGGGGTCAAGTTCTCATCAAGCATCCATAGCTAAGGATTAAGTCAACACTCTCTTACCACGACCATTGGCATGAGTACTGGTGCATCTCGGGGTATCTAATCCAATGGAAGGTCATAATGGAACATACTATATGAAGTCCAGATACTTCCCCTATGACACTAACCAACTCGGTTCCATGCCATATCCTTCGCAACCTAGGAATGAGAACCCTCACGGACTGGCTACCGCTATTGGACTCCATTCCCTAACCCTATGGTCATCTACATATTATTGGGGCAAAAATCTTTCATGACTCTTCACGACACCCGGGCCGCTCCTTGGACGTCTATGAGCCCAACCCTAACATATGGAACCCTACCATTGCATGAGAAACAGTAGACCACTGAGTCTTCGCACTGGTTACCGCTATAGGATGAAACAGAGTCATGTTACCATTGTCACAGGTCATTCGGCTTCAATTCCCCTACCTAAAGGGTAATAGCATGTAGGATACCTAGCCATGCAACTTAGACTCCCTAGGTATGTCATCCAACAGTCATGATAGTACTGGAGGCATCGGTGAGCATGTGTCCTATACCACAATCCTCTAATATCTTAAGCAAAGATACCCCATTGGATACCCTTTCTATCACAACTACACCACATCATTCATCATCATATGATAATCAGTTCAATGTCATAAAGAGATAAAGTATATAAAAACATCACAAACAACATGTATAAAACACTATTATAATGAATTATACAACTAAAGCAAGGTATATAACCAATACATACTGTAAAAGTAAACTGATTCATCATATAGCATGTTATTGCATATAAACAAGATAGTGTGTCCTTACCTGTAAATATGTAAAAATTATTGAAATGCAAGCAAACTTCACCCACTGTAGTTTCAGAGAATCTTAGAGGTCACCTAAATATAAGGTTACAAGAATATACAAGAGACATGAGTCAAATCAGAGTAGCAAACAACTTCACATAGCTACTGTGACCCAATCGGTCGCTTGGGTCAAGCGACCGCCCCTATTACAGATAGTCTTCCAGATCCGAAATTCAGACTTCTGATCATCCAATTTCAATTCAATTTTGAGATTATCTTAATTCGAATTTCAATCTTAATAAGTCTATAACAAATGTACAAATCAACAACCTAAAATTAAGGCAGATCCATAACCCAAATCATCTTCCTTGATTAGATCCATCTTTTATTTGAATGCAGGTATTCGTTTTCAGACAAGATATTCTCAAGAACATTGATTAGGGAATAGAACTAATCACAACTAGGTTACCCCAACATAAAGGAGATGGATCTACACAATTCCAAAGTTGAGGGGAGAGAATGGAGTGAAGGAGAATCACTTACCTCAACCAGATTTGCAAAATAGACGGGGAAAAGATCTAGATCGCAATCCACGCTTCTCTCACCTTCCAGCACATGTCTTCTGCCTCCTAACCATCCACAGCAGCAATCCCAAGTATAATAATGAGTTAAAAGGACGGGGATTGCTATATATAGAGGCAGGGGGAAAATTAGGGCAACATCCCTCAAGCAGACCATGGTAGTCGCTTGGGGCGATTGATTGGCCCAATCAACCAATCAACCGCCTTAAGCAACCGCCCCTAGTACTTTGCATACATGGATGCTTTGCTTAAGGGGTTGATTCCCAACCTCAACCTAACCCTAAACAACACATGGGGGAGGTCGTACCTTCAAGCCGGACACCTTCAAACACCTCTTGACCTTGGCTGGAACTCCACTTTTCCAGCAAAGCAGGTTCTTTATGAAGAGAATCCAGATCTATGGGTTCAGGGTGTGGATCATAGACTTTTATTTGGATACTCCACAACTTAATCCGACTTGACTTTCGGGCTATCGGACCTGCAATATGGATTCCGGGTTAGAAATACAAGGGTTGTTACAACTTCCACTCGCAAAATTGCGTTTGGTGTTGAAGCAACAGGCAGATAAATGGCATCAAAAGTCCTGCACTAAATGGAAGCTTTAAGGGGATCAAAATACTCGCTTCTTCCATCAAAACACAGTGACTCGAAGGGCCAAGAATAAGATTAGATCTATTACTCAAAATGGTATCTCTTATACTAATCACCGTGATATAGAAAATGCTTTTGTCTCGCATTTTAAACGGCTGTATACCTCGGCATCACTGACGCATCAAGACAAATACTTTATTCCCATAAAAAATAGAGTCACTGAAGCTAAATGGCATTCACCTTTTTTTGTTAGAATTATCAATTGATTCAAGAAAATGAGAAATATATCTTTAATTGTATTATGCCTTAGTTTATATTTTATAATGTTAAAAAAGAATGTCCTAGATACATTCACTCACCATACAAGATTTCAAATATACAAACCAAGGCCCTATTAAAGATTTGTAGAAAGCTTAAAAGCCTCTCGCTTCCACTTCATCATCCACAAGCCATCATAGGCTCATTTTCCATCTTAATATATAGAAACTCCAATAATTTATGGTTCTCCTTCGAGGTTCAATAATTCCATGCTTAGGCAATAAAAAAGAAAGAGAACTATGAATTTGATCATCCACGAGAGCCTCCAAGATGATCACTATCCGGGTGATTTAACCAATGTCTGAAGAACATCAATGAAGAGTAAGAATGAATCCTCTTTTCCTTGTTAGCAGTCCTTATGCTAGATTTATCAGTTGATCATTCATTAGTAAAAATCAAAGAAGAACAAGAAAAAGGAAAAACATAAAAAGAAATGAAAGACCCATTACTCATTGGTCCTTTCACCGGGATGATACCTTAAATTGGGGCTGATGCGTACTCGTCTCCCTTGTTCAGTGTTCTTGAATTACTAGTTCCATTACTCTTTTGTGTTTTGGTGCTTTGCTTTATTCAGATTCAACAATTTATTTTCGGCATTTGGATTGAGGATCAATGTTTCCTTCGTTTCTCATATAGTATTTTTATTTGTTGCCAGTAGATACTTTCTCAGTATGGTCTACTTTTTTTTTTTTTTTGTTAACATGTATGGTCTACTTCATAAACTATGAAGAAATTGACAGTGCAGATTAATTTACTAAAAGAAACCACAGAATTGGATCAATGAAAATGCAAATCTTTCAGTGCAAGTAGAACGAAAATGCAAAGCTTAGGGCCTTGGGCAATGAAATTGTACTACTATAACAAAGTTTGAACTTAATGAATATAATTATATTTTTATTACCTTAAATACCCCTTGTCTATTTAATTCATTAGACTTTCAAGTCATTGATGAATGATATCCAAAACTGTAATTATCCATTCGTAAGTATAATAATAATTATTAATGGATAATATTAACTGATGTGCAACAACTACTATTATTTGATCATATTACTTCCTCAAATACACTCAAATAATTATAATGTTCATCTTCTTATTATTACTAGTTGTAACTACATGATTGATTTGTGACAAATCTTTCATTGGACCAATTTGTCACCTACAAAACCACTTGCATACTTATAATATTTAGTTGATTTAATTGTGCAGCAGGGCATTTGGTCTAGTGGTATGATTCTTGCTTTGGGTGCAAGAGGTCCCGAGTTTGATTCTCGGAATGCCACATAATTATCTGCCGTATTTCTAATTAATTTTATTTATTTGTATTACATTTGTAGCACATCTTTCATAGTTGAAATTTATTTATAGGTCGCACTCGATAAAAAGTCTTCTGCATCCCCTCTTTTCTTTACCAATTTTTTTTAAATATTATATTTAATTAAGCAGTAGGGCATTTGGTCTAGTGGTATGATTCTTGCTTCGGGTGCAAGAGGTCTCGAGTTCGATTCTCGGAATGCCCCTCATCATTTGCCGTAATTTTATTTAATTTTATTTATTTGTATTACATTTGTAGCACATCTTTCATAGTTGAAATTTATTTATAGGTCGCACACTCGATAAAAAGTCTGAACATTGCGACCCCGCTACTGCATCCCCTCTTTTCTTTAACAAAAAAAGAAGAAGCAGTTTTATGGTAATTATTTCGGCATACTTAATTTTGTACTCATTGTGTATTTGGGCATACAAAAAGCTAAAATTTTGTATAATAATTTAGTCTAAAAAATGTGTGCTGAAACAACCTATTTGGTACACATTGCTTGCTGGGCATGGACAATGGTTTTGAAAAAATGCGGAAGGCACACTTGAGAAAACTTGGGGAAAAACGTGACTCAAGGTAATCGAGTAACTTGACTCTAAAATAATAAAAGTATAAAACTCATCTCTTTCTCGTGACAAACCCCATTTCTAACCCTAGCTGTCACCATCAAATTTCTTTGTGTACGATAAAAACTTCCGAATGGACCTCTTGACATGTAAAATTGCATGATTCAAGCCCAAAACTCCAAATATTTGCTTAAATATTGAAAAGTCCTAAAATCTGCAAAAACAATATAAAACCCAAGGTAGCTCCACTCTAAGTGTGTAAAATGCATGCTTTATGCCCTAAGATTTCACACATAAATGTGCTCATCAGATTCCCCCACACTTAGACTAAGCTTGTCCTCAAGCAAAAATTTAAGAAAAATACAAATGCAGGTAAAAAACTAGTATAACAAAATAAATCCTAACTCACTTTCGTAGGAATCATGGTTACACTTAGCATGTACAACAAGCATTTAAACCACAAGGTTACCCCTAGAGGACGAGTTTTGTCTCGTGGATGTTTGAAGTGAATATACATCCAAAATTCCAATTCAGCTCAAAATAAAACATTGCAAATTCCAACTCTAACAATTGGTAAATACTCATACAGGATCAATAGCTATGACAATTTTTCTCACCATTGATTTAAGAAGCCAGGGCACTCCGACTCAAGATCAATAGCTATGACAATTGCCCTAGCTATGACAATGTTTGCTCCATCATGTCATTCAAGCCAACCGTAGTGGAGTAAAGTAGAGTTCACTACTAAAAAGAAAAGAGAGAGATAAATACAAGTATCATTAATGCCTTGGTAAAATTGTTTGGTAAAAAATACTTCAAAACCTTAGTCCTTGGTCCCCTAACTTTATGAGTGGTTTTGCTTAAAGGAGAGGTGTACTTGAAAGATATAAGGTGAGTCTTTGATTAAGATATATGCTTTGTCTCAAGAATCAATATGGGGTAATAAAGTTCAAGTGTGGGGGATCTTAAATCAATGGTGAGAAAAATAGTCATAGCTATTGATCCTGTATGAGTACTTACCAATTGTTAGAGTTGGAATTTGCAATGTTTTATTTTAAGCTGAATTGGAATTTTGGATGTATATTCACTGCAAACATCCACGAGACAAAACTCGTCCTTTAGGGGTAACCTAGTGGTTTGAAGGCTTGTTGCACATGCTAAGTGTAACCGTGATTCCTACGAAAGTGAGTTAGGATTTATTTTGTTGCACTAGTTTTTTACCTGCATTTGTATTTTTTTTTAATTTTTGCTTGAGGACAAGCTTAGTCTAAGTGTGGGGAAATCTAATGAACACATTTGTGTGAAATCTTAGGGTATAAAGTATGCATTTTACACACTTAGAGTGGAGCTACCTTGGGTTTTATATATATTTTTTTATAGATTTTAGAACTTTTCAATACTTAAGCAAATATTTGGAGTTTTGGGTATGAATCATGTAATTTTACACGTCAAGAGGTCCATTCAAATTCTCAAATGCGAAAATGGGCCTGATCTGGAGCATGATGGGCTAGAGATGTGATTATGGGCCAACTCCGAAATATTTAAGATATAAAGAAGGCAAATTTGATCTACGGTTGAGATTATAAATTATCAATCAAATCTACAGAGATATTATTGAGAGAGTCCAATTGGAGAAAAGAGTCCTTGTATACCTCAATATCTTATTTCCTATTTGTGATTTGATTAAAGAAAGAAAAAGAGGAAAAATAATTATATTCAGATAAGGAAGAAGGAAAAATCCCGTTTTTGAATGTCTCTTTTCAATTTCGATCAAGCCCTTCTTTGAACGGTCATCCGGTGTCCAATCGAGCTGATTTTTGGAGGAGAGCTTTACGACTTCTTGATCCTCAAATCCTTAAAGATGAATTTGATTTTGTTATTTTCGTTTATACTCTTAGGGAAGGAAATTATGTAGCTGATAGACTTGCTTCATTTGCTGCTTCATCCCAATCCCCTATCTCCCCTTCCCCCGCTTCCCCCCACCCTTCATCCTTTGGTACTTGTACTTTGACGCCATGGGGTGTCTCTTCCCTCGTGGTTTTTCTTTCAAATAAATTTCCTATATTACAAAAAAAAAAAAAAAAAAAAAAAAAAAAAAAAACCAAAGATAAAAAGTCATACAACATCAACTATCTAACATAAGTATTTATGTGTACACACACACCCCTCCCGCTTCCCCATCATTGTCCACAAGACATCATAGGCTCATTTTCCATCTTAATAGAAACTCCAATAATTTATGGTTTTCCTTTGAGCTTCAATAATTCCATGGTTAGGCAATAAAAAAAGAAAAAGAACTATGAATTTGATCATCCACAAGAGCCTCCGAGATGATCACTGTGAAATCCAGCCCAAACCTAGCTAGGACACCCTATTTGTTTTGGGTTAAAGAAAGGCTTGTTTGATGTTAGACCTTGAAGTTGGACCTTGATTTCAATGTTTTATCTTTAAAAGCCTTAGGAAGTCATGTCCGACCTTTCCCTTAGTGTAGATCCATGTCCCGAAGTGGAGGAAGAAGAGACTTGTGGACTCTTTTGGTTGATGATTTGGTGTCGGAGTCCGAGCCCATGGACATTGACGATGATGCCCCTTACTTGAGTACATTGTCAGTGTTTAGTGAAAATCTGCGCATCGAAGAGGGGTGAACTAGTTAAAGTACCTAATGAACTCCCATGTATGATCCAAATGTATTTCTTGAAACTAGACTTCTTGATTGACTTGTAAAAGAAAACCCCACTCAATTTGACCCCGTATAGCCCTCCGCATCCTTGTCCAAAGTTGCTGAACTATTGCTGATTTTTCTGTTGAACTATGCTTGGTCGATCCTGCTTGGTCGATCCCATCGACCAAGGAGCATCGACCAAGGCTGCCTAGATTCAAGTTAATGATTCCTTTGGAATATTCCACACCCTATTTAGCCTAGCCTCGTGTTTTGAACCCTATTCTAATCATTGCAACACCTGAGAACGTGGAGAAGGTTCCCAAAAGCTCCTCCTTGATATTGGTGAAGGTTATTCTACTTTAATCATTGTCTCTTGCCTCCATTATCATTTTCTAAGGTATGATTCTCTCTCTTGCTCTCTATCCTACTCACTCCTCTTCTTCTTCTTACTGTTGAGACCATGGCCAAGGTGCTGCAACCTTGCAAACACCTTGTCAAGAGTGTCTCTCCCATTTACATTGATTTCCCTTCATTCTTGCTTTACCTCACTTTCATTTGATCATTGCATATGCCTTACCATGATTCCTTGCTTAACAACTTGATTTCTTGTCCTAAACTAAAATGTGGAGTATGATTAGTCTAATTAATAGCTTACAAATGATTGTAATCTTGTTCCTAACCCATTCCCCAACTAATTCCCTAGCTTCCCTTTCAATTGCATTGATTTCTCATTGATGCTATGATTCTTGTCTCTAGAACTTAGTATTCCAATTTGGGGCTTTCTAATTAAATCATTAGATGATGTTAATTACTTGCTTAGATGTGTTCTTACATTGTTATTAATCATCCCTCCAAGTTTCGGATTGATCCGAGCCCCGGAAGACCGATTTCGGACCAAATCACCAAAAGACACTATGCAGCCCCGAGACTTTCCTTGGTCGATCCCATCAACCAAGGAGCATCGACTAAGCATGCTGCTGAACTGTGTTCTTCGCCGTTTGACCTGTTTGACCTTCGATTTTCCCGATTTCTTCTCTAATCTTTCATTTATGTTTGTCTAGGGTCTTAATACCATCATTGGATTATTCTTTTGTGACTTTTGGATCATCATCATCACAACTTAAGGTAAGGACGGTTATCGCCATATAACATAGACTGTATGACTTTTACACTGTTGTTGGCAACTTAGTAGGCTTAACTTGTTAGTTGATTCTAGACATCATATGACTACTGTAGTTACCTTATGACAATAGCACGATACTTAATTACTTTGTTTATCATGTCTATTTATTCTTGTCATTTACTTATACACTTGATCATGAGATGTTATGACATATATTTCAATATGATGATGTATCGTTGATATATGATATGATGGAAATAAGCATTTGATTGCTTAGGTATAATTTGGGATTTGGGAGTGTCCTATTGACGCTTCTATCCTTGGACATCAGAGGGAATAGTATGGGATGTTCTCCGAAGATGCCCATCGACACTTCTCCGGGTTATTGGATTACATACATAGGACTGTCTAGTGGTGTGGCTAGGATGTCCTTGTAGTGTCAGACCCGAATCGGAAAGCTATTGAGACCGAACGACCCGTGGTGACAATGGGGATTTGTGGGCACTCAAGACCGGTAAAATGATCTGTGAGAGGTCATGAATCACATTGTGGGAGCCATTTATTGGTAAGGTTGCAAATGACTAGACTTGGGCTCACGGGCACTCAAGACCGTTGAAATGATCCGTGAGGGGACGTGAGAGCTTCCCGTCTACTATTTGTGAATGACCAATAGGGTTGATGAGTCCGTAGTCCGAGAGGGAATACACTGACTCTAGTGTGAAGGATATCGGAAAGGATCCAAGATATCTTAAATGGTTGAGGAGAAATGGACGTATCCGGATCTGACTTGATACGGCTGAGTAGATGACTTGCATCGGGCTAGGCTTTACCGTGACATGCACCAATACTTGTACTAAATGGTGATGCGAGAGAGTGGTGACCAAATCCCCAGCCAAGGAATGTCCGAGAGGGATGCAGGACCCATTACCAACCGGTTGCCCAAGATATCTTAAATGGTTGAGGGAATCCAAGATATCTTAAATGGTTGAGGGTGTGAGCGGACCTACCCAAAGAAGTATGGTGCTATGACTTAAATCATGTCTACCAATAGAGACCAGCATACATAGAGTTAGATTCATATTTGCATCATCTGTTTTATATCATATTGCATCATGCTATGTTTTGTATCATGTAATTTATGTTATTATGGAATAGCCTGCCTTGCTGAGTTCTTTTGAACTCACTCCTTTTTGCAATATCTTCTGTTAGACTTTTCTACAGGTACTACTATTGTTGACTATGATGGTCAACACTATGAAGACCAAATTGATGACTCACACAATACTGATCATGGTGACTACGTCGGTGAAGACTATTAGTTCGAGAATGATATTTGTCAGGAGCAGATTCGACCTGGTCTAGTTTCTTATGATTATCTTATTGAGGAAACATTGTATAAGTTAGAAGAAACTGTAACTTAGTTGATTACCTTTTTCTTTCCCTTCTTTTGAGAATTGGTTGTAACCTTTACTTTATTTTGATCTACCTTCCGTGGTTGTTGTAGAATGGGTTTCCCCCTTCTTTTCACACTTTAACTATTTATTTGATTGGCATCATTTCCGCACTTTGATGTTCTTTGTGATCCTTCTAAGATCCTTTCTTGATTTTTATTATTAAAGAAATTGAATTCAAAGATTTGTTCTTGCTTTTGATTATATTATTGTGCTAGGTGGCTATGATCGTTCCTAAACTTGATTGGCGGGACCGTAAACCACTCACCTGGGCAATCCAGATAAGGTACCCCTTGGTGGATTTAGGGTGGATGTGACAATCACTAACCGGGTGATTTAACCAATGTCTGAAGAACAACAATGAAGAGTAAGAATGAATCCTCTTTTCCTTGTTAGCAGTCCTTATGCCAGATTTATTAGTTGATCATTCATCAGATTTATCAATGAATCATTCATCGGTAAAAATCAAAGAAGAAATTGGTCCTTTCACCAGGATGGTACCTTAAATTGGGGCTGATGCGTACTCGTCTCCCTTGTTTAGTGTTCTTGAATTACTAGTTCCATTTATCTTTTGTGTTTTGGTGCTTTGCTTTATTCAAATTCAACAATTTATTTTCAGCATTTGGATTGAGGATCATTTTTTCCTTCTTTTCTCATATAGTATTTTTATTTGTTGTCAGTAGGTTAGGTCCATGTAAAGGATAAGCCTCAGAATTCAAATTCAAATACACTTTAACTAACTCTATCCTTGATTGATTTTATCTCCAATTGATCAAGAAGAGTTTGAGTTATAGTTAAAGCATCCACAAGTTGTAGAGTTTGATTGTGAACAAGTTGTAATTCAAATTCAAACATTTGAATTGTAATTCAAATAATATTAATATACATCTCCCACTCACTAATTTGAGTGTGAAAGATTTCTCTCTCAAACAAAATTATACCTTGGTATCAGTTTTTCAGCCTTTGACCACCGCCATCTACACGATCTTCTCGACCAGCTCCACCACTGCCATGGCTTTGTAAACTATGAAGAAATCAAAGCTAAAGAAATTAATAGTGCATATTAATTTATTGAAAGAAACTATAGAATAGGATCAATGTAAATACCAAAACTTTAGTGGAAGTAGAATGAAAATGCAAAGCTTGGGCAATGAAATTGTACTAGTATAACAAAAGTTTGAACTTAAGGAATATGGCTATATTTTCATTACTTTAAATACTCCTTGTCTATTTAATTCATTAGACTTTCAGTCATTGATGAATGATATTCAAAACTGTAATTATTCATTTGTAAGTATAATAAATATTAATGGATAATATTAACTGATTTGTAACAACTATTATTAATTGATCATATTACTTCAATACACTCAAATAATTATAACGTTCATCTTCTTATTATTACTAGTTGTAACTACATGATTGGTTTATGACAAATCTTTCATTGGACCAATTTGTCCTATTTATCACCTATAAAGCCAATTAGATTTAGTATATTTAGTTAATTCGGTTGTTCAGCAGGGTAGGGCATTTGGTCTAGTGGTATGATTCTTGCTTTGGGTGCAAGAGGTCCCGAGTTCGATTCTCGGAATGCCCCGTCATCCTTCATTATTTTATTTATTTGTTGTACTAATTATTTGTATTACATTTGTAGCACATCTTTCATAGTTGAATTTTTTTTTAAGGGGTTGTATGATAACTATTTCAGCAGACTTAATTTTTTTTTGGGTAAACATAAATATTTATTAAGAAAGCGGTGTTATACACCTAGCTGAGGAAGATCCTGCAACCAGGAAGTAGAATGTGGCCAGAATGTCATGCACTGTGTGGACACAACCTTTCAAGCTAGGGCATCAGCACAAGAATTTGAAACCCTTAGATTTTTTACAAAAGTGCAAACATCAATTGTAGAACCTAAAGCAAATACATCATCTAGGATATCCTTTGTAGCTTGAGATTGAGAGCTGTCCAACCCTAAGAGGTAAGAGATACAAGCTGCATTATCTAAAGCAATCTGAATATGTCGATAACCACGATCAATGGTAGCAAGAATGCTTTCTCGGATAGCTACCACCTCACCAATTTGGATATCCCTGAATTTCCAAGGTTTGAAGCATGCACAAACCAAACCATCTGTTTCCATAATTAAGTAACCAACACCACCATTAATTGAACCATGACAAAGACTTGCATCAGAAAACGCATATGCTTGTAAAGCATAGGTTTGTGGGTTTCTCTGGTTCAAAAGCACTAATTCCGTTGGTTCCACAGAATTAACTTTGTAATACACTATAATAACCACACACTTAATTTTGTGCTCTACGATTTGGGCATGCAAATAGCTAAAATTTTGTATAGTAATTTGGTCTAAAAAGATGTGCTGAAACAACCTATTTGGTACACATATTACTTGTTGGGCACGGACATAGTTTTGAAAAAATGCGGGAAGCACACTTGAGAAAACTTGGGAAAAAACATGACTCAAGGGTAATCGAGTCATTTGACTCTAAAATAATAAAAGTATTAAACTCATCTCCTAATGACAAACTTCATTTCTAACCCTAGCTGTTGCCATCAAATTTCTTTGTGTGCGATAAAAACTTCCTTCATTTTTCCCTACGGCAATCAAACTTTCTTCGAAAAAGAAGAAGACTTGCTCTCAACCTATCTTTTGACCTGCTGTAAAGGAATGATATCATCACTCATCACTCTACACCTCAATCAATTCAAAGAGAAAAATTCTTGCGTTGTTATTATACCTGATGATGGTGTCTATTTGATCGTAACTTCATGTCCCCTCTCAAGTGGTAAACTTGAAGATATCAAGAACAACATCAAATTCACTCTCTTAGGTTGGATGGTTGATGGAATTGTGGTTACAATGTATGATTTAACCCATTTTCTGTCCAAAGCCTTCAACTCTGAGATGTTTGAAGTTGATGGATTTCACTTAGTGGAAGGTGCTGTTTGAAATTGATGGATTCAACACTTAATTTTGTGCTGCTTCACCATCAAATGCAGGAATGAGAAAACTCAGAATCTTATACGCTTTGCTCAAATGTGGAATTACAAGGGACATCTAATCATTTTTCAACCTTGGGATCATAGCATACAAGCTACTATCCTTCCTTTCGCTATGTGATTATGTGGGTTTATATTTTCAAACTACACTAGCGTTTTCATGATCATGATGTGCTCAATTTGATCTTCAACAAGGTGGGATATGTTATTGAATGTCCCAAGGGTTATGGATCTTCCCCATTCATTCTAGCTGCTCGCGTTCTACTACCCATTAACCAAGATCTAACTTCTTCAATTCTGTTTGAAATTTCACCAAATGAGGTTATACAGGTCAAATTTTCTTATGAGTTACGCCCTACTCTCATGTGTTCCTACTGTATCCGCATGGGCCATAAACACTTAGATTGCAAATTTGACAAATGGGCTCCTTCTCAAGCTAGTACTGGAGATGTCCTTTCAACTCATCACACCCATATACCTCTTGCTACAATTCCTCCTAAGCGAAATGGGCACGTAAAGTTGATTACGGATTTGTAGGATGAAGTTTTGATTCGCAGTTTCTGCAATGATCTTTCACTTTATGAAGGTCCTGTCACGAAGTCTAGAGAGGATGCAATCAAACGAAGCTCCCTCAAACTTGCCTTTGTTTATGAAGTCTGCATCCCTCCTCACATTGAAGGATCGCACTCCCCAATTGTTGCCATCATTCAGCCCACAAGATCAACAACTACTATCTTTACAGGCATTCACGATGTGGATATGCACTTTATTATTCACCACCTTAATCCTCCCCATTCGTTGTTGGAATTTACACATGAAGCATCTCCCACTTCATCACTGGAGTATGTAACAATGTACACTCCCCCCTGCTCCTCCTACAACTTTAGTGGATTACATTATCTACTAATGTGGAGCTCGACCTTCAGAACATTTGGGCCTCAACTTTCCCAGCCACTTCGTCCAAAAACAATACAGGCAAGTTGATAGTTACTGAAGACTCTGATAAGTTACCATGTAAATGCAAGCTAGTGCTGCAAGAAATTTTGGAGGGAGACCACAAAAATCAAGAATCAGATTCTGGAAAGAAATGAGATTCGATCAGTATGGCTCTAATTTGTTATTCACTGAGGCAATGATGGCTAGCATAGAAAGGCCATCAGGGAAGAAATGAGAACTCTATCTGTCAGTTGTAGAGGACTAGGTCGACCCTCTATTCAGAAGGAGTTACAGGTCCTCATTCATAATCATAGACCCAACTTTGTCTTCCTTTCCGAGTTAAAGTCTTGCTAGTTTAAATGTTAGTCTATTATGTAAAAAATGGGGTTTTTCTCAGTTTCTTTCAGTCCCGCTTAAAGGTCAAGCAGGTGGTCTTGTTTTCTATTGGAAGGTTAATATAATAGTTGATGTTGTGTGGTCTTCGTCTTGGTGTGTGCATCTTTTATGTGGTGATTCTCCTAATCTGTGGTATTTTTCATTTAAGCGTATGAGTTTGGTTTCTTCTATTCAACATTATCAGTGGCAAACTCTCAATAACCTTGCCTCATTTATTGATCAATCGTAGATCATTGGTGGTGATTAGAATTCTTATCTGGCAACTACTGATCGGTAAGGAGGTCGTCCCATTCCTGATTCCCTTCTACTACCTATGCAACATTTCATGAATGAGTACAATATGCTTTGTCTACCAGTGCTTGGAAATAAGTTCACCTGGACCAATGAGCAAAAAGGCCAAAGAAGAATTGAAGGTTTATTGGATCGATTCATTTGCAATATAGAGTGGTTGTCCTATTTTAAGAACGCACAGGTATCCCATATAGTTGTGACACACTCAGATCATAAAGTTCTCCTATTAGCTATTGAGAATTCAAGTGCATGGATTACTAGACCATTTCGATTTGAGCACTTCTGGACTCATGAAGATACCTATGCAAATCTCTTAAGCCATGCGCGTGATATCCCAGTTTGAGGTTCTCCCTTGTACATGTTCGCAAAAAAGCTTCAATGTCTTACTGCTAAACTAAAGTCTTGGAACAAACACACCGTTCGTAATTTGGACACCAAGGAAGATGCCACGAGAAAAATAATTGCTATCCTTGAACAACTTCCACTTGCAAATCTGCGTTTTGTGTTGAAGCAACAGGCAGATAAATGGCATCAAAAGTCATGCACTAAATGGAAGCTTCAAGGGGATTGAAATACTCGCATCTTCCATCAAAGCACAGTGACTCGAAGAGCGAGGAATAAGATCAAATCTATTACTCAAAATGGTATATCTTATACTAATCACCATGATATAGAAAATGCTTTTGTCTCGCATTTTAAATAGCTGTATACCTCGGCATCACAGAGGCATTAGGACGATTACTTTATTCCCATAAAAAATAGAGTCACCGAAGCTGACAGGCAATGGCTTCTCTCCCCAATCACTAATGAAGAGATAAAAGAGGTTGTTTATGGAGTCAATGGTCTCAATTCCCCTGATCCTCATGTTATCTAGGAATTTTCTACCAACAAGTTTGGGAGGCAATAAGCCCTGAAGTCCAAGCTATGGTCCACCAATTCTTTGATACAGGTACTTTTTCCAGATCACATAATTCTACCTTCATCACCTTGATTCCAAAAATAAATTCTCCAACTCAAGTTGGCGACTTCCGGCCTATCAGCCTATGCAATATGAGCTACAAGATCATATAAAAAATATTGTTCTGCAAGCTCAAACATATTTTGCCTAAGTTGATACCTTTTCAACAAAATGGTTTTGTCAAGGGCAGACACATTCAAGACAACATTCTGATTGCTCATAAAATCATGCACAAAACCATAGCCACAAATGGTGGAATAAAGGATTAGTGGCAGTAAAGTTGGACATGAGTAAAGCTTATGATAGGTTATGATGGAACTTCCTCAAACATTCTCTTCAAGCATACAGATTTTCGGATAGATGGATTGACTAGATCATGTTTTGTGTCACAACGGTCACCTATGTACCTTTGATCAATGGTTCGCCAGCCACTACTATTACTCCTTCCAGAGGTTTAAGGCAAGGGGATCCATTGTCACCCTATCTCTTTGTTCTTTGTTCAAAACTACTAACATTATCTGGAATTACAACTCAAAATAAAAAATTGAAGGGTATCCAATTCTCCAAGGGAGGTGAAAGGCTCTCACACTTAGCATTTGCAGATGATCTCATCTTATTTGGCCAAGCTACTAGACAAGAAACGAGAACTTGTGCACAAGTCATCAAACAATATTGTGACATTTCTGGACAAGAATTAAATGGGAGCAAAATTCAAACCCATTATAGCCCAAGCACATCGGCAACTATGAAACGTGATTATCATTACATTTTCATATCTCTCCTACGTCAGCGGCAGATATATATGTATTTGGGAATTCCACTCTTTTCCAGGAAACTAAAGAAGAAATATTGTGACACGCTCCTTGACAAGGTCAACGCTAGATTGCAGGGTTGGAAATCCAAATACTTGGCGTCCCCAGGAAAAGCAGTACTCATTCAATCTACCCTCGCAACTCTCCCTTCTCACTTTATGTCATGTTTTTGTTTGCCTCTAGCCGTCATTCAGTCATTGGAGAAAACAATGTGAAGCTTCTTCTGGTCCAATGGTAACAAACAACAGGTACACACCATTGATTGGCACACAATTTGTACCCCTAAATCTGCATGAGGGCTGAATTTTTGCAACCTCCTAGCTTTTAACCTCACTCTTCTATCTCATAAGGCATGGGAATTACTTCAGAATCCTCATTCTCTGTGGGGTTGATTAATGCTTAAGAAGTATTGTCATCATTCCTCTTTCCTCAATGTGGCACCATCACCCACGGACTCTTGGACATGGAGATCCATCTTAATGGGGAGAGATTTGCTGCAAAATGGACTATTGTGGCAAGTGGGATATGGTCAACTAATCAACCATTGGATCGATCTAGGATCCCTCAAGCTACTCCAGACTTGGGGTGTTTTCATTTCACTTCCTCTGCCCTTAAGAAGGTATCTCAATTCATTGATATACGCTCTCACTTATGGAACAAAACATTGTTGCATCAATGGTGGACTTCGGAAGTCGTCCAAAGAATCTTGGAGATTCCCTTTCAGTTACACAGCACGCAGACATATAGATCTGGCACTGGACCACTTCAGGGACTTTCTCAGTTAGATCCGCATACAAGTTGGCTATTACCTCTTCCGTTTCCTCTATCTCCTAGACGAACATTTGGAGACGCTTTTGGAATGTACTGCTGCTACCTCGTGTACAACATTTCCTTTGGAAAGTCCAACATAAAAAATTGCCTATTGCTTCTTTACTAGAACAGAGAGGCTGCACATGTCCCACTTGTTGTCTCCATTGTGGCGTAGAACACGCAACCCCAGACCACATATTTATCACATGTCCTCTTGCTCATGCCGTCTGGGAAGCTTTACACTTCCCTATCTTGGAACAACAAGGTAATCTGGTGGACAAAGTCATATGTTTACTCAACCAATGACATGATGACCCACGGGCAGAACGACCCATTACCACTCTCACAACTCTTTGGCTTTTGTGGAAAATGTACACAAGTCTTTTTGACACTCAAGAACATCCTTTAATAGCACAAGTATCTTTTCAAATTCGGAAAGGTCTTCAATTTTATAGTCAAGGGTAACAGACTATCCTGCCACATTGTCCACTCCATCCTATATTAAATGGGAACCACCAATTCCCTCTTGCATCAAATTAAATGTGGATGGTTCCTTGTTTAAGGACCATAGCGCCGCTGGTTTTGGAGACATTGCTTGGGATCATAGGGGCAATATGATCTCTTGCTTTGGTCAAGGAACTGACTCTCATGACATTCTCACCATTGAAGCCCTATCACTGCATTAAGCCTTGTTGTGGGCTTGTGATTTTCACTTGTCAGACCTTCAAGTAGAAACAGACAATCAAACTTTATTTTACATATTGCAACACTGTCCACATGAAGCACCGTGGAAGATATTCCCTATCATCTCGGACATTCTAGAACTTAAGACTATTTGCCTCTCTCACATTCAAACATATTTATCGCGAGGCTAATATGGTAGTTGATGTGCTAGCGAAGGAAAGTGCCCTTTCACAAGATGCCTTCCTAACTATCACCTTCCCCCCCCCCCTTCACCTCCACTAGCCTTAATTGTCTGAACAAATAGGTTTAGGCTGTAATAGGGGATTCTCCCTTTAAATAAATAAACTCTATTCTATCAAATAAAAAGAATACAACTTCTCTATGGTCTTTCTCTATGCACATGCCTCTGCCACATCGATTGTTCCTCTTACCTCCAAATCCATCATTACATCCTGTCCATACAGGTCCAAGACAAGGAAAACATACCAAAACATTAGTACACAAGAAAATTCAAAAAAGCTGATGATTGTGATGTTGGGCTTTCTCTTTTTCCAAACAACTTACATCATACCCATTTGGATTATCCATAGGGCAGAACAATGCAGAATTCAAAGCAACTAGAAAGCTATGGTAATCAAGAACATCAACAGTGAACACAACCAGTCTCTCTTCCTCCAACCTTTTCATTTTCTCTGATTTCGTTTACTATTCTGTCTTCCCTAATACAAAATCGCTAACACCCATCCTTCAAACTTCATGAGTAGACCCAAAAGAATAAAAAATTCAACCTTAGAACAGAGGAAAAGGCAAAATCTATATTACCATTACTTTGGATGGCTTGCATGTATCCTATAACCTGTACTCAACAGCCCTTTTAGAATCCATAAGCAAGCATATGAAGAAGCATCAAGAATGCTTTTGTTGCGTTTGCTTCCTATTCCCTATAAATTGTTTATCTATCTCAAAACTTGTGAACTAAAGAAATTCTTTATGGGGTTGAGCAGGGGTTGTTGGATGTAGTTCACGCTTCCATCTACCACTCTCCTAGCATGATGAGTTGGGTGATTAAATGCTAAATTATTTCTTGTGGCCAAGGTTAGCTCCCTCTTCCCATACTCCTATTACATTACACTATTTCATATGTAATCTTCTATCTGCCCACGTATGTGGGATTGGTCGAAGTTTCTTCCATTGGAAAACAACTTTTGCTTAGTTTAGGGCTATGGTGGTCAGAGGAGGGTTTTGGGACCTGGGATGTTGATGAATGGGAGATTCGTTATCTCAAGTATATGACACACTTCACTATCTCTTAAAACAGAATTTAGAGATTTGATAATCAAGGGACCCATTTGAAACCTATCAAGAAAATTGGGCAGCAACTAGATTTATCATTTGTCTTTTATCCGAAAAAAAAAAAAAAAAAAAAAAAAAGAAGCAAAAGCAAAAGGAAGTAAAGAGAAGAAGAAGAAGAAACTCTCTTGCTTTCGTTGAGAGTTGAACTCAAGACCTCCCGCTTACTAAACGGGTGCTCTAACCAACTGAGCTACGAAAGCTAGATGTCACAATTTGGTATTATTCAGTAGAGGTTGTTGTTCATCTGCATAACGTTCAGAGACTAAAAGAGAGGCTACTCCGTAGGGGTGTCAACGGTTTGGGTTGGGCCAGTTTTGGGCTGGTGCGGTTTGGGTTCGGGCTGACTAACCGTTTAGAATTGAGTTTACTAACGGTTTGGGTTCGGGTTTAGTAGCGGTATGTTTTGAGTACCTTGTTGATGTGTGGAATTTATCAAGATCATGTGAACATATATAATCATTAAGCATAACATACAAAAAGCAATGAAGTATTTCCCTAATCTCTCTTAATTCTTTCTCTGTCTTCTTCTTCTTCAACTGTTGCTCTACAACACATTTTCAATAGAACTTCAAATATTGGAAATAAGACACATGCAAATACCGTCACTGGTGTAAAATTTGTGACATTGGGTATATCTTTGAATGCTACCAATCCCAGCATTGCAAACCAAATGATCCATTGGAAAAATCAAAGCATTTGAAATGTCACAAACTAAAACAGAGCACCAAAGTTGCAAATTCAAAGAAGTTAGATTGAATATCATAAGCTTCATTTCCTATAGCAATCCACCAGGAAGCACAAAGAGAGAACAGAGACGATGATCAAACCTTTCACTGGATGGATTTCTATTTTGATAGTGTGTGTAGTTATAGTTCCTACTTAATCATGATATTAAAAATGATTTTTTGCTGAAGTTTCGATGATAATTTGTCAAGGAGTGTGACGAAGAGATGTTATATTTTACTAAGCCACCCAAATCATATAATGCACTGCTATAATTTGATAGATTACAATTTCATTGTTTGAAAAACTAAAGTACGTATCTGCTGAAATTCCAGTTTCAGTGGGCTTGGCAACAATCAAAAAAGTCTTTGGCCGTTAGAAAAGTAGCTGAAATCCCTATTTGGGGTTGCCAATAAAATCAAGCTTGCCTACACATATAATCATCTTGGGGGTTTTCCTTTCTTTTACATTTAAATTTATTTTATTTTATTTACTTATAATGGGTTTACCGGGCTGGTTTGAGTTTGGGCTGGTTTCGGGCCAAACGGTTCGGGCTAGCGGGCCACACACGGGCTGGCCCGGCCTAGCCCGAACCATTGCGGGCTGAGGTTGTTCAGCCCAAACACAGCCCATTAAGCTTCGGTTTAGGCCGGTTCGGGCTATAACGGCCAGTTCGGTCCGGTTTTAACGGTTCGGGTTAGGTTTTGACACCCCTACTACTCCATATGGTTGGTAGAAGCACCAAATCACAGAGCTTGAGGCCTTGGCTTTCGAGGGTGCTTCATGCACACGTAATACTCAGTAGCTGGCTATCTTAAATGCTGATATTCCTTTCCCTCTAGTGCTCTTTCTCTGTCTTTCTATTGCCCTTTTGTCCCTTCTTTTTGCTTCCTTATTTAATGTTATGATTGTTTTGATGGCTAATTTATTTGCGATTCTACTTGCAATCGTTTTCTCTCTTACATTTTATTTTCCCTAGAACTCTCTCTCCTTCATGGGTTTGGCAGCTGGTTTTGCATGCATTGAACAAAAATCCCATTACAACAATAGTTAGCGTTAATAGAAATATTTGCATTGTCTTCGTCCTTCTTATCTGGTTTTTTCCAGGCTTCATTGCTGCATTTCCTATCTCCTGCAACCACCTGCCTTTGGTGCTTCCCCCTTCCTCTGAAGTGGGTGTTCCTTTCTAGTCCCCCAAGCTTGCTTTGGCCTCGCTGGCTTTTGGTCTTAGAGTTAATTTGTTCCATGCAATCAGCATCCCTCTAATGCCTGTTGGGTTTTCTCTTAATTTGTTTCTTTCTCTTTTTTGAGAATGGCATGCACCCATCTTAGTTCTCATCAATAGACCTCCAACCGAGGGTAGGAAATGCAAACCTCGGACTGGTTCTAACTTCTAAGTGCAATGGGAAGAAGGTTGCACTTTGTATACCTTAATTGGTGCACTTAGTGTGCAATTTGGAAGCCACCCTCTCTCCCTGGTCACCTAGCTAGCTTCAGTTAGATACCATTCAATTGGAATGAACATTGTAGCTAAGAGTGTCAAAACCTAACTTGAACCGTTAAAACGGGACCAAATTGGCCCAAACCGAAGCTTAAGGGGCTGTGTTTGGGCTGAACAACCTCAGCTCACACTAGTTCGGGCCAGCCCGTGTTTGGCCCGCTACCCTGAACCGTTTGGCTTGAAACCAACCCGAACCAGCTCGTTAACCCATTATAAATAAATAATTAAATTAAGTTTAAATGTAAAAGACAGGAAACCCCCTAGTATCCATTTGCTTTCCTTAATTGTTTTACTTTGGAATATGCAAACAACAAGCTTGTCAAAGCCTTCGACATTTGGAAGATAGGCTTAGTAAATATTTAGCAAGTGTATTATCATTTGAAAATCTTTTAATGCTTTATTTTGATCCATTTTTACAAGTGTCAGGAAGGGGAGGGGAATAAGCCAGAGACAACCCACTAAAACTCATCAAGATGCTAGCTTTCTTTTGTATATTAGTTCTATAATTTTTACTTCTTTGTAGAAAAAATGTTTTGGTTTTGAACACCCAACACAAGAGACTTGGAGAGAACTTAATGCTTATGTGTTCACATACTTTTAGAAATTCCACACGTCAATAAGGTACTCAACACATACCTCTAGTAAACCTGAACCCAAACCGTTAGTAAACCCAATTCTAAACCGTTAGTTAGCCCGAAACCGACCCGAAATCGTTATTTTCTTAATGGGTCGTGTTTGGGCTGAGTGTTTTTCAGCCCAAAACTGTTAGGCTCAGCCCGAAACCAGCTCAACCTGAACCGTTGACACCCCTAGTTGCAGCTTTTGTTTGCTACCTTTTATGGTTTTGGTGTTGGCTTTCCTAAGCCGTCAAAAGATTATTTGCTCAATGCTTTAGGCATGTTGGAACAGAGTGGGAGAAAGAAATATCGTATGTTTTAATAGGGGCTCTTTCTTTACTCAGTTTTACTCAATGGAGGATTGAGACAGAAGTTATTAGTCTTGGATCATGGTGGTGCAGAGAGATTAATTCTCCTTCAACCTCTTAGGGTTTTTTAGCAAGTGAAGAGTCTCCTCTAACGACTCCTTTGTCTCGACGGAATAAGGCTCTCCTAAACCTAGTTTTAATTATCATGATTGTGCCTGTCAACTGTAGTGGGTGGGTCCCACTACAATTTGCTCCATAGGTGGTGGCAAGACGGTTACATAGTCCAAGATGACTACCCCTCTATTTAGTTGAGTCCAACTAGGACTCTAGTGTTTGATTTTCCTCACTTGGATGAGTCTAAGTAAAACCCTAATTAAGGAATTAGGGTTGAGGGAAAATATTATAAATAGAGGGATGGAATACCGAATAGAGGACTGATAATAGAATACTCTCCTATGCTTTGTGAATTCTCCAAGCTAACCTTGAACCTCCATCACTGTGGTTCGTCGATTTGGAAGCGTGAAAATAACCTATAGAGTGCACAAGGCAAATCAAGGGAAATGGAATACAAAGAGACACCTCCAGTATCTAGATCCATTACAGTAAAGATTACTAAAGTAAATGATCAAGAACTCTTCCTTTTATGATTTTAATTTACATTGGTATCTGAGCCAAGTTGGGGTTAGGGTCGCTTGGTTTTATGGGTGTTGGTTGATTTAGGATAAAAATCATGAGTTTTATTTTTCTCATTGATATGAATGAGTGTCCTAACCAATTGTCTGACCTCTACCCAATTTGTGGTATGAAATTTAATGAGAAGTTTTTTTTCCTCTTTCTTTATCATGTTTCCTTTACATAGAAGGAATTTTTTTTTTCAGATTAAAAAAAAGAAAAAAAAAAGTTACATTACTGGATGTTCACCGTTTTTTTTTAACTAAAAAAATAAAAAAGGAAAAGAAAATCTTGTATCTTCAAGTTAAGGATGTTTTTTTTTTTGTTATTGAATTTTTTTTAATAAAAAAAGGGAAAAGAGGGAGAAGATAAACGGCTCCTCTTTGTATATATATATATATATATATATATATATATATATATATATATATATATATATATATAGAGAGAGAGAGAGAGAGAGAGAGAGAGAGAGAGAGAGAGAGAGAGAGAGAGGAGAACTCGTGGAGATCCTCTTGCCGTCTCCTCTTTGTATGGAGAGAGAGTATTGCCCCAACTGGTTTTATTTTTTTTTATTATTATTATTTTTTTGAAGTTTTTATTTATTTATTTAGATTTTGGTTTCAGCATGTCTGATCGTGGAGATCCTCTCCATGAGTTTATTTTATTTTTTAATTCAGATTAAGAAAAAGAATAAACTTTTGTTGATTGGAGGTTTGAAAATCAATTAGGCAGGAATACAAAAAATCTGCAAACTAACCTTGGACGCGAATATTTATCTGAACAACTTAAAGAATTGTGTAAAGAAAAAGGAATTGTGAGACAATTGACTATTCCTAACACTCCGCAACAAAATGGTGTAGCAGAAAGAAGGAATTGAACTCTATTGGACATGATTAGGTCTATGATGGCGCAATCAAACCTCCCAATTAGTTTTTGGGGAGATGCACTTCAAACTGCAGCCTATATCCTGAATGGAGTACCATCTGAATCAACACCATTTACACCCTAAGAGCTATAGAAAGGTACAAAGCCTGCTCTAGGACATTTACGACCATGTGTTTGTGCTAGGTATGTTCACACCCCTTCCCATAACGAGATGTTAAGACCTAAAGCTAAGAAATGCATCTTTATGGGAGATGTTACTTTGGACATGTCTTTCTTACTCCCACTCTTTCCATGTTTCTGTTTGGCCATTTCTCACCTAGGTGCCTAGTTCTTGGTAGCGTCTTGATTCATGGGCATTGATGAAACAAATACTTACTCACCTTGAGAGTATCAAGACGTATACAGATCTAGCTCAACACCGTGAGATGAAAGTAGAGGACCTAGAGGCGACTTGCACAACTGCTTTTGTTGCTTAGGCAAGTACAGGTAAGGACAAATGGCCCAAACGGACTTAAGAGAGGGAATTAGAAGACTACCAGGAACTTGGCACCTAGGGGAGGAATAGTCAAATAAAAATGTGGACAGCGTGGGAGTAAGAAAGACATGTCCAAATGTGGTTCGTCGATTTGGAAGCGTGGAAATAATCTATAGAGTACACAAGGCAAATCAAGGGAAAGGGAACACAAAGAGGTACCTCCAGTGTCTAGATCATTGCAGTCAAGATTACTAAGGTAAATAATCAAGAACTCTTCCTTTTATGATTTTAATTTACAGTGCCCTTCGTGTTCTTCTTTTGAGTCTGTGAACAAAGTGGTAAACCAGTATGACGGTTTGAGTTTGGTAGCGGCGGTTGAAGGTCAAGATGGATGGAAACCCGGCCGTTTTGTCTCACCCGGCCCTGTGCGCTGCAAAGAATTTCCTTGCTAGCACTTTGGAGGGGGCTCTTGCTTAATTTACCCCCCCCCAAATTCTCTCTCTCTCTCTCTCTCTCTCTCTCTCTCTCTCTCTCTCTCTCTCAACTTGTGTTGCTAAGCTCATTTTGATCAAAGTCTCCAGAACCATATATCCTCCTCCCTTTTCTTTTGCGTTGGCATGGCTTTTTAACCAATTTGTGGAGTCTGTTCTTAGTCTCGTTGCTCAAGCTAGCAATTTGCCATCTCAGATAGGATCTCAAGTTCAAGGCTTGCATAAATTGGTCTGTCCAACCTAGCTATATATACTTCTGGAATTTCTCTATTTGGTCTTTCCATTCTTCTTCTTTGACTTTCTCGATCTTCAATTCATGTCTCTCATCTATATCTCTTTAGAATCGATTTAGTTTTGTTTCATAACTTACCTTTTTCTGCTTCTATTTTATTTTATTTCTGCCCAGCGTCTTCGATCTATTTGTTGTGAATCATGAATGTTCTTGCATGGAATGTGAGGGGAATCCATTATCTCCTCACTCTCAAATGCATTTGTAAGCATGTTAAACCATTCCATGTTGATGTTCTCTTTTTGGGTGAAATAAAGTGTGAGGATATTGCATCGATCAAGCTTGTTGGTCCTCTAAAACATTTTCTAACTCTTGGCAGGACCCCCAGTGCATGTGGTGGTTCTAAAGGCCTACTTGTGGGTATTATATAGGTAGTCCAAACTTGATTGCGTTGGATTCAGTGGTTATGAAGCACTTTATTGGCATTAAGATTAATATTTGGCATTCCGTGGATCATTGGTGTCTACGCTCCACCAAATTCTGGTGCTAGATTATCCACCTAGAAAGAGCTTGACTCTTTCTTTCTTTTTGGGTTTGAAGGAACCCTTCTTGTTATAAGGGATTGGATTTCATTAGTTTCTACTCCCACTTCTAATGGGAAAGACAGTTGATTTCCTGGATTTTATCAGTCATGTTTGTTACTTCTTATTACGTTTGGAAGTCAAGAAATGAGTCCTCCTTCGGAATGAGAAAAGCTGATGCTGGTAAGACTCTAAACACAATTAGGTTTTGGCTCAAAGAATTATATTGTTCCCCTCCTGATGTGAGGTAGTATAATGGTTTTGAAAAATGGTAGGTTTTCTAGATTTGAATACTTCAATTGGGATCTTATTTCGAGTAATACCTTAACTGTAGTAGGACGCCCCCCACCCACCCCCCACCGCCCACCCCCCCCACCAAAAGAGGGAAAGGAAGCCCCCCCCCCCCCCCCCCCCCCCCCCCCCCGTTTTTTTCCCCCCCCCCCGGGCGCGTGAGGGAAAAAAAAAAGGATAGAGACACGGAGAGATTATGACCGCCCCCGGCCCCCCCCCGCCCCCCCCCCCCCCCCCCCCCAGACGGAGAGAACCGACTCGCTCCCGAGCGAACCGGATCCAGAAGATGGCTTGCTGAAGAAGAAAGCTTATTCGGATGCAAGCGCGCCCTAATCTTACTTATGGATTAGGGTAATCACCCTAATGATGGCAGACTCGAATTGACGGCTGCGGATAATCATTATTGAAGGGATAATCATCACATAACCTAAAGGTTATCTCAGGAGTCCTCTACTAGTCCAAACTAGTAGAAGTCTATTTCTCAACGGATCTAACCGTTAAGATCCAACGACTACCCGAAGAAGGCTCAAGTGCATCCAACGAAGGAGATTTGAAAATTTTTTTTTTAAAAAAACCACCAACAAACAAGGTGGGGGGATCGAAGGCCCCCCCCCCCCCGGGGGGGGCAAAGAATACTATCCGAGACTCAGATTCGTATACATACCGGATAGACCTAAACTATCGCCGATCCGCGATCTAGATCACCTTTCCCGCTTCTTTATTCCTTAGCTCGTGCTTCTAGTAGAGCCGTTTGTGATTAAGTTCATCAACTGACTTAGCCTTCGGAGGTGGACTCCCGACCCCAGCGGTAGGGCCACATCTGACGCTTTCGTTTTGCAGGTCATCACAAGGAGATCTAAGGGATGAGCAGATTTTGGACGCATCAATTGGCGCTGTCTGTGGGAAACAACTTGAAAAGCCATGGTGACTAGATCAGCAACCGCAGCAGCCGTTGCACAACGCAATTCCGGTGTTCGATCCCCGGAGTGAATAATCCAGATATTCCCCAGAAAGCCAAAATCCTATCGAGGTAGATGGTGGCCAGGGAGGACGTAATCCTCCTCCCCGATACACTCCAAGATCAATTGGATCAGGTAAAGATTCAACTCTTGGAGGTGAGCCAAGCACTCCGCATGCTCACTGCACGAGTGGTTTTACCACAAGAACCTTCGATCAACGCGATTCAGTGGAGACGTGCATTGCCACGTGACCGGAGATTGGTCAAGACCGGAATATCGATCGAATTTTCATGAAGGAGACCGAGGACTTAGGAGGATTGATGATCAACCGAGGCGAGACGATCGGTTCGACAGACCGCAAGAGAGTACAACCGATTCAAACACAAGGTTGGATACAGGGTAAGAACTCACTCACCCACCGTCGAAGAACCGTTCGTGATGATCGAGAGCAGCTTCGCGATGAGCGGAATGCTCCGGAAGGATGGGCTGTTCGTGATGATCGAGTAGCACGGGATGATCGTGTTAATCGAGGTCGTGATCATATTGTCGAAGATCACCCGACCCAAATTGGTCAGAATTGGCCAACATCAATGAGAAATTAGGGCAGCTTGGCTAAGGGAAGAATAATCGAGGATATTTACTCACTCATTCGGAAGACTCCCTTTGCCGAGCCAATTGCGGGATATCGCTTTCCCAGAACTTCCGTTTGCCTACCTTTTCAACATTCGATGGCTCCGAGATCCAACAGCTCACATCGGCTACTACCAACAGACCATGGCAGCTTCGTAATTCTGATGAAATTTTATGCAGGTTTTTGGTTCATCTCTCACCGGAGCAAAGACAAAAGTGGTTTTCAAACCTCCTCTCGGAAGGATCGTAACTTTGACGAATTGGCGCGCCAATTCATAGGGCGATTCCGAGAGTGGAATACAGTCAAGAAAACGGAAGAAACCTTGTTTACCGTCAAACAAGGAAAGAAACGAATCAATCGAGAGTTTCGAAAAGATTCAACAAAGTGACGATGGAGATAGAAAATTTGGATGAACAAGTAGCCAAAACTGCTCTATTCACGAGACTCACTAATCGGAAACTCCCGGAGTTATTACTACAGGATATGCCTCGCGACTTATGCCGAGTTGGTACAGAGATGCCGTAAGTGCTGAAGTCATGGAGATTCTAGATGCGCGCCAAGGAGATAATAAAGTCTCCAATAAGGAACAAAAGGCTCCCCGAGCAGGCATGTAAGCCAAAGAAAAATGTCCGTGATCGGGTTGGAAAATCTCGGCTTGGCGCCAAAGGTCCCCCGGTAAAAGTGAGTACACTCCATTGAATGCTCCTCGGGCTGATATTTTAAATATCCTCAAAAGAAAAAATATTTTAAAGTGGCCGCCTAAAATTCTTTTGAAACCCTGAGAGCAAGCAGGATCGAGAAAAGTATTGCCGATTCCACAAGGACTATGGTCATTATACTAATGACCGCCGTCATCTCAAGGCGTATATTGAGAGATTAATAACTCAGGGACATCTCAGTCCAGCTTTGTTAGCGTAAGAAGGGAGGAGCCACGTGAGCCACGTGCGGCTGCTCCTAAAAGGGATCGCTCGGTTAGTTCGGAACGATCAAGGGAGGCCCCGAAGTCTAAGAAGGGCAAGGAGGTGATTGAAGCTACTCGGTCACCAATCCTTACCATCTTCGGGGACCAGAGTTCGAATCACTCCGGAGTCTCAAAACAAAATCCAAATTTGTTGGAACCGGAGAGACGCAGAAGCGGAAGAAGCTGAATGGTGAAGATTCTATCACCTTTAGCGAGGAAGACGAAAGAGATGTTTGTTTACCTCATGATGATGCTATAGTCATCAAGGTAGAGATTGCACGACGGGAAGTGCATAGAGTTTTGATTGATACAGTGGTCTCAGCACTGACCTAATTTCCTACGAAGTGTATCAAAAATTGAAGGTGGATCAGACTTGATGAAACCTTCATCCACACATCTATATGGTTTTGCAGTGGTCATCTCATAGTGGCGGAAGGATCGGTCCAGTTGGATTTATCCATTGGAAGTTTTCCTAAGGAAACAACCGTCCGAATCAATTTTTTGGTGGTTCGGGAACTCGCCAACCTTTATAATATGATCCTCGGGCGACCATCTTTATTCAAGATAGGTGCTATTGTTTCGACAAAGCACTCGAAGATAAAATTCCCGATCGATATGGGAATTGGTCAAGTCTCCTCCGACTGTAAGATCTCTCGGCAAGTGTTACGTTGCCTATTTAAAAGACAAGGAGGGCCCGAGGAAGGTAACTCGCCCTCGCCCATAGAAGTTCGAGATGATCGGGAAGAGACAGAGATGCAAAGACCCGAACCAAGGGAGAAGCTGGAACAAATCCAGCCGTGTACCGAGGATGAGAAAAAGATTACTTATATCGGGTCCGAACAAATGGAAGAATTTAAAGATGAGTTGAAGTTATTTCTTCAACAAAATAAAGATGTATTTGCATGGTCTCATTGAGGACATGCCCGGAATCGATCGGGCCATTGCAGAGCACAAACTCGGATAGATCCTAAGGCGAAACCAAGGATACAAAAAAGAAGAAATTTCTCCATTGAAAAATATGAAGCCGTTCAAGCGAAGTTGAAAAACTTAAGAATTCTGGTTTCATAGAACCAATTGAGTGCCCAACTTGGTTGGCCAACGTGGTAATGGTAAAAAAGGCGAATGGGAAGTGGAGGATGTGTACAGACTACACACAGATCTTAACAAAGCTTGCCCAAAAGATTGCTACCCGCTGCCTCGGATTGACCTCTTGATAGATGCGATCGCAGGATATGAAACTTTAAGTTTCATGGATGCCTACTCAGTATATAATCAGATCCTTATGAATAAGGAGGATGAGAAGTATACGGCTTTCATGACTGATCGTGAAAGCTATTATTACAAGGTCATGCCTTTTGGCCTCAAGAATGCAGGAGCAACATATCGAGGGCCGTCAACAAGATTTTCAAAGAGCCGATAGGAAAGAATGTTGAAGCTTATGTTGACGACATGCTAGTGAAAAGCTTTACAAAAGCAAATCATATTACAGATTTGACCGAGGTATTCTCAAGATCGCGGAAATATCAAATGAAGCTAAACCCAGAAAAATGTGCCTTTGGAGTCTCCTCGGCAAATTTTTGGGCTTCATGGTATCACAGAGGGGAATTGAGGCTAATCCCGCCAAAATACAAGCTCGATTGATATGGAGGCTCCCAAAACCGCTCGGGATGTGCAAAGTTTAACAGGAGAGTTGTCGCTTTAAATCGATTCATCTCCAAGTCCTGAGAAAAATGTTTGCCTTTCTTCAAGGCACTTAAAGACCTGAAGGGCGTAAGGAAGCGAAATGGATCGAAGAGTGCCAGAAAGCTTTCGAGGAATTAAAAGAAGCACTTGGACAACCACCGATCCCGTCCCGGCACTGCAGAAGGGGGAAATATTACAGCTATATCTAGCGACGTCCCTTTCAGCGGTCAGTGCAAAGACTTGTTCGTGAAAAGATAAAAACAAAGGGCCGATTTACTATGTAAGCCACGTGTTGCTAGATGCGGAGACAAGATATTCACAGATTGAGAAGCAAGCTCTGCTCTCATGATGGCCGCCAGAAGCTAAGGCCATATTTTCAAAGCTCATCCAATTGAGGTATTTACAACTTTTCCTCTTAGTAAAGTTCTTAACAAACCCGATTTGTCCGGAAGGATGGTGTCCCGGTCGGTTGAACTCAACGAGTTCCAAGTGAGCTTTAAGCCCGTAACCGCAATCAAGGCTCGTGCATTAGCCGACTTTGTAGTAGAAACTACCGCACCGGTGGAACCCACCATTGAGGATCCCATTATACCAACCACTTGGGAGGTATATGTGGATGGTTCGAGTAATAAAGATGGAGCAGAGCTGGAATTCTATTAAAAAGTCCAGCAGATTTATTATTCGATATGCTTTGAGATTTGCATTTGAAGCAAGTAATAACGGCTGGCAATATGAGGCTCGATAGCAGGACTTCGGTTGTCAAAAGCATTATCTATTGCAGATGTTACTATTTATAGTGACTCTCAACTTATAGTCAACCAAGTCCAGGGGGAGTATGGTATTAAAGAACCACGCTTGCAAAAATATCAAGAGATAGTGCAGCATTTCAAAACCAATTTCGAATTTGAAGATATCTCGCATTTCGAGGAATGAAAATTCAAAGGGGCAGATGAGCTATCCCGACTAGCCAATGCCAAAGAAAAGAATCTAGACCCTTCGGTCTACATTGAAGAGATAACTTTTCCAAGTTATCATGAGAAAGAAATTTCTTATATTGAAGCGGAACGTTGTCGGATGGATCCGATAATCGAGTATCTAAGGGATGACAAATTACCCGAGGATCCAATAGAGGCAAGGTTGATCAAGATTCGATCAGCTAGATTTGTCATTCGTAATGGGAGACTATACAAAAGATCTTATGCTGGACCCCTTATGAGATGTATAGGCCCCGAAGGAGCAAAATCAGCTTTGGCCGAGGTTCATGAAGGAATTTGTGGAGCTCACATGGGTGGACGAGCCCCGGCTCACAAAATTCTCGAGACTTGGGTTATATTGGCCTAAGGTCCAAGAGGCTGCTATGGAATACGTTCGTCGATGTGGTAACCACAAATTCATGCTACAATAGATCGAAGCGCCCGGCGGAAACTATGACTTCAATTCTAAATCCCATTCCCTTTGCGATGTGGGGAATTGATATCATGGGCAAATTCACCAAGGCATCAAAGCGGACGGGAATATCTCGATAGTAGCAATTGATTACTTCACAAAATGGGTAGAAGCCAATGCACCGGCGGCAATTACCGAGAAAAAAGTGGAGAAATTCGTGCTTGAATCAATCATATATCGCTTTGGGATTCCAAAGATTATCGTCACCGACCATGGTACTCGCCCGACCGTCCACAATTTGAGCAATTCTGTGGAACATATATGATCGAGCATCGTATGTCCTCAGTGGCATACCCCCAAAGCAATGGACAGGTAGAGGTTACTAACCGAACGCTATTGGAAGGAATAAAGAGAAGACTCGAAGCCGACAAAGCTTCTTGGGTCGAAGAACTTCATAATGTACTCGTGGGCTTATAGAACTACGGTTCGAACACCCACAGGAGAAACTCCATTCAGAGTTGGCATATGGATCCGAAGCATTGGCACCAAAGTGGAGATAATGGCGGGGACATTACGGGATCGTGAGTTCGAGGAAAAAGCAAATGAACAAGGACTGCTTGATAGTCTTGATTTGTTGGACGAAGTTCGGCAAAGGCAATAGCACGAACTCAACATTATCAAAGAAGGATAGCGTCTCATTATAATACTCGAGTGAAGAATCGTCGGTACTTAGCCGGAGATTTGGTGTTGAGAAACACCCTAGCTTCCGACCCGCGTCACCAAAGAAAATTGGACCCTTCCCCGGGAAGGACCTTATATGGTTGTGAAACCGGTCGGTTCAGAGCTTACAGTGCGAAGAACATCAACACCCGTAAAGAGTTGGATCGTTCGTGGAATGCTAGGCATCTCAAAAAGTTTTATCCTTGATGATGATTTCAATTTTGTTCGCGATGTAATCATTTTCAACTCAATCAATGCAATTTTTGGCTTTCAACAAACTATCTTTTGATTGGGGGGCATCATACACCACATTCAAGAACAAGATCCAACTATAAGGCATCGGATGAAAATTCGTGTGGGTCCTTCAACACTTATGGAAATTTTTTGGACTTTCTTAAGTCGAGGCATCGGATGAAAATCCGAGTGAGTTCCTTTTGCAAGGCGTCGGTTTGAAACCCGAGTAAGTTCCTTCAAGACTTATTGAATTTTTGAATTATCCTTAAGTAAAGGCATCGGTTTAAAACCCGAGTGAGTTCCTTCTCGACTTATTGTATTTCTCCGGAAATCCTTAAGTAAAGGCATCGGTTTAAAACCCGAGTGAGTTCCTTCTCGCACTTATTGTATTTCTCCGGAAATCCTTATGAAAGGCATCGGTTTAAAACCCGAGTGAGTTCCTTCTCGTACTTATTGTATTTCTCCGGAAATCCTTAAGTAAAGGCATTGTTTCAAACAACTAAGACCTAATGCAACAGCGATTCAAGTGGCTAGCAAAGTTCAAGATAAAGTTAATTTCTTATTTCTTCAAAAGATCCAAAGAGGCCAAAGATCAAAACAATTACAAGAGCTGGATACAATCTTCGGTCAAAAAAGAAAGTCATCATAGGTGACTGTTAAGAAGTTATACAAGATCGACGCGACTTTGCTAGAACAAACATATGAGTCAACCATTGGTGTGGATTCAAGGAAAAGAAGAGAAGAAGTGAGGATTACAAAAAATATTTCGGTATGCATAAAATCCTCCGCAATTTCATACTCTTTGTCCAGCTTGTCCAGGAGAAGTATGGTCCTCGACCAAACTCGCATTCAGGACAAGCTCGTCATAATTGACTTCTTCCAGGGGAGAATAAACAGGAGAATCTTCCAGATAATGCATAATATCCGGATCGGAAGGTGGAGGATCAATCTTATCCTTGGTCCAATTGGGAGGAGGAATACCTGTGTCGGTAAATACTTCAGGATGGCAAACAAAGACTCGTAGGGAGTCGTATCAAAATGAGGATCCTTCCTTAATATTGATTCCCATACTTCGTTCTCACCATCCCGAGACGCCCGCAAGTTATAAGCATTCAAAGATATCAACAAAGGGCTTACCGTGTAAATACTTGAAGACGCAGGCTCGCGAACATCGCTTGGAAGGGATTCGGGCAAAGGAACGACAGCTTGCCTTGCCTTTCGTGTAACGTTTCGCATCCTTTGGCTCCCGACTTTCCAACTGTTCGCTCCAATCGCCGGATCTTCTCCCCGGCATCATCCAAGTCCGATCGAAGACGACCAATCATCGAATTTTTTCTCCCCGCCACCTCCCAAGCTAGATTCCGAAGGCGAGCAATCTCAACATCTTTAGCTTCGGAGATTTCCCGAAGCCTAGAAACTTCATTGCTCAACCCATCGAGCCTAGAAACTGCTTCCACTTGGTTGTGGAAGTTACCAAAGAAGACTCCCGCAAACAACTTCCGAGTTAAGAAGGAGCAGAAGAGTAATTTTTCAGAATCGAGAGGATAATGAAGAAAGACTTACATCACCAAAGGACTTCGTAAAGACTTCATCCGGAAGTTTGGAAAGAACTGCGCTCTCGTAAGTCATTCGAGCAGCAGACACCATTCCAACGCTCTCACAAACTCGTTTGACACTAATTCAAAGCGAAGGATGAGAAGGATGAGCTACACCAAGAGAAGGATGAGCTGCATCACTTGTCAACCGACGGCGCTTCCTAGTGGCAAAATCCTCCGACTCGGAAGGAGAGGAGGAGGATGCCAAACAAGCATTAGAATGGGAAATAGGAGCAGCACTCGCTGGGACCACACCTTCATCGTACGCCAACATAGTTGCCTCGTATGCCCGAAGAGTCTCTTTCGGGGGTGCACCAACAGCCTCACCAAAGCAGGGGCGTCGGCAGAGACCATCGGCAACGGAGTGATCAAGATCTTCCCGGGAAAGACGAGCGATCACTTCGGGCAAAGGAGGCGCAGGGACGGCATCAATAGAAACTGTGGGAATCTGACTTGAAGATTCACCGGCAGCAGTCGCCTTACGCTTGGAGGATTCACTAGCTGAAACCACCTCACTGGACCCAACCACCACCGACGGAACGATTTTCTTGCAAGATTTTGCTCTGATAAAGTTCGGGTTGATCTTGGGAGCCACTATGCAAACAAACAAGCCGTATCAGTACAGAAATAAAACGACGACAACAAGAGGGAAAACCCTAGTTTTTTATCACTTCCGACAAAACCAAATAACTAAACCCCAAGTATAACTACTGTGCAGTTTACTCAGGGGGGAAGTGGGGAAAGAGATGAGTAATCAAGAAACTCACTTGTTCAGAAGTTGATAGAGCTATTGTTGGAGTACGAGGAATACGGAAGCAGGCCGAAGGACGAAAGGTCGCTTTAGCACTTTAGCAAATCTAACTTGCAAATGGCAGGATAGATGGAGAGTACCCACGAAGGCTTTAAATAGCCTCAGGTATTAAGACGACGGTTGAAGGCTAAGGACAACCGACGACCTAGATCGAAATGACGCTTCGAAATCCGCAGAAAGCAAGATCAACGGTCGGAGGGATGCCACATGGAAACATGTGGAAACGAGCACCTGATGCAGAGATACCTCCAATCGTCGCACCGCCATTAAAATAATGGATGTATTTCCGATTCATTGGAAACAGTGAATGGTATACAAAAGCAAGAAAACGTTTGAACTTCGCAGAAGGGAAACGTGCGGACTTTGCAATAAATGAAGTAGTGGGGAAGATTAATGCATCTTTCCGAAACGCATCTTCACAATATTTCTACAAGATTATTATTCGGCGAGGAATGTAAAGTTAAGTGATAAGTTTTATCATTAATACTTTGATATTCAAGGCAAGATTTCGGCAGGAGACGGGGAAATATAAAGGCCAACATGAAAAAGAAATGTCTATTCATTAAATAGAGGGTAAATCTTTACAAAAAGATAACTCCCTAAGCCTTTTCTTCATTGTTGCCCGAGGGACCCGGGGTCGGGAGGACTTTTCTCAGATCATGAGAAGAGCCTTCCTCAAGAATGGCATCGGCCGAGTCCTCTACAAGCAGCAACTTGAGACTCGGCTTGTGATTTCTCCTCCGGAAGTGCCGGCTCGTCACCAAGTATGCCTCATATTGAGGGTCACTGGAAAAGGATCATCTTCTTCCCGAGCCCAGTCCGGGAGATCCATACCAACTTTCCCGAAGACCTCTTTGTGGCACACCTCACGAAAGGGAGCAAAGGTCGAAGGCAGGGATTGATCCGAGAATTCGCTCCCAAACGTCGTTCGCCCCCAAGCGATAAGCTTGAATGTTGTAGATACCTAGCAGCTCGGAGAAAGGTACGCTGTTCGTGTATTTCCGAACACACTCCTTCCGAAGCTCGGCTTTATATGCTCGGGCTTGCTAGGGATCGCCAACTTCGTATGTTCTTCGAGCTCCCTACTTTTGAATTCAAGCCTGTCACCAAACAACGTGGCAGCTGCTTTTTGCTTCCTGGCCTCGCGCTCGGCAGCAGCGGCACGAATCTTCGAAGCTTCGAGGGCCTCCTTGAGGGAGATCACTTCTTCCTCATGCTTTTTCTGCAGCTCCACGGCAGCTGCAGTCAGCTGGTCTATTTCAGAATTGGCTTTGGCCAAATTCTCTTCACAAGTTTGGCAACGAAGGAGTCGGGTGCGACCAACCCGGCTCAATGCTTCCATGTGTTGATAAAAGCTCAACACAAAGATTCCCGGGAAGGCGGAAAATATCGAAGAAGTCATAAGAAATTATGAAAAAATAAGTAAGCAAGAAGACCGGTACCTTGTAGATTGACTAACAAGGGAGGTGTCATCCAGGGCTTCAAATTCCTGGCGATCAGAAGGAGCAAGACTGAGGGAGCTCCATTCTCGCAGCCTTTCTCAGATCCCGAGTCACCCCGTCGGTCAGCCTTCAGTGGTCCACTGGGGGTGAAGACCTCCTCACAATCCGTTGAAGCTTTGGATTTTTTATTGGAGGAAGCATCAATTGTGTCATGCCTCCTTTTGGTTCGGGCGGAGGAAGAGATATTGGACCTCTCAACCATCGGTTTTTTCCCTTTACCCGAAGCATCAGCCACGGGCCTGATATTCCTGATACCCCTATAAGAGGGGTCGGGAGAGGGAACAGAAGCCTCTTGATCTACGGTCAAGGCTCTGGGTGATCGTTGCTCGGCTGTCACAACGGCCCTAGCGGCCTTCACCCGCAGGCTCTCAGGGTTCATTCTTGGAGGCACTCAGCAAAGAAGAATGACAAGAGTCGAATTAAAGACATATCACTTCAAGAAAATTAAAGGATGGTGGTTAGAAGCTCACAATGAGCCAAGCCCCAAGATCGAAGGATGGAGTTATACTCCACTTCAAGTCCATGTATCTCTTGATACCATGGAATGGATTTGATCTTCCTGACGGCCGCCTCGTCTTCTCTGGATAAGGGAAGGCCTCGGTTATTCTCGGAAGAAGAAGTACACCTCCTCCAGGCGGTTGGGAAGTTAAGATCTGATGGAGGCGCTCGACAGAAAAAGTATCGTTCGCGCCATCTTTTGTGGTTAGAAGGGCAAGTTCCTTTGACAAGGATGCTGCCCCTCCAATCAAGTTCAGCCTTATTGCGTTTGGATAGAAAAAAACCCATCCGGGAGGATGGGAGATAGAAAGAACATGAAAATGTACAAAGAGAGAAAGAGATGGCGTAATGCCAAGTTCAAAACACAAACCCAAGAAGCCGACGATGAGACGCCAGCTATTGGGGAGGAGCATTCCGGGACAAATGTTCCAATGATTCAGAATCGCGAGAGAACAAAGGATTAAAAAAGGGAAAGCGAACCCCGCTTTCCAAAGGCATCTATATACAGAGAAAATTCACCCGAAAGGGTTGAATCAACCCTCTCATCGTGGTGGGGAGCCCTAACCCGATAAGAGGAAGGAAAATCAAAATCTTGGATAGCTGAAAGAAGGGTTTCCTCATTATAAATGGAGGGAATGAGCCAGTGTCCACCATCGGACCCGGAAGTTTGAGGCTGCCTAGAAGACTCGACAATCTTGGAAGATCCAGACTCGAGAAGGACAGGAGAAGTTTCGGTTTTTCTTTCTAAACCTTTTTGAGAAACTTCAGCAAAACTCGCGCCGAGGACACTTAGGGTTTTGTTATCACTATCCGACTATTCGGGAGCAGGAGAAGCAAAAGCCTCACCGCTATTACCAACACCGGGTACCGTAGAAGCCCTATCGTCCGCCATTACTTGTTTCAAGAAACTACAAAAAGAAAAAGACCAAGAAACTTACCGATTCAATGGAGGCGGAAGCTTGAGAGCAAGAAGGCGCGAAGGCACAACAAAGGTTCAAATTCCAGATAGGAAGAATGAAACCTACGAAAACAACGAACCGCTTTTAAAACTCCCGCACGAGTGTTCGGGAATCTGAATGATCGAGATTGATTCAAAATCAACGATCAAGATTGAAAGACGTTTTGAAAGTTTGAACTCACGAATCCAAAATAGGCGTTCGGAGACCGTGGCTTGGATGACGTGAGCCACGACAGATCAACTGCAAGGAGATACGTGGCCTTACACTCACAACGCTCGAGGAAAAGTGACCACCGCATTAAATGTGATATGACATTTAATGAAGCACGCAGAGATTATCACCCGACGACTTAACCCAGTTAAAAACCAAGCCCTCGGGATCTACCGAACGCTTGATCTGGGGGGCTCGTGATACGGAGAGATTATGATCAGACCGGGTTCATACCTGATCCGACCCTCGACCCCGGACGAGACGGAGAGAACCGACTCGCTCCCTAGCGAACCGGATCCAGAAGATGGCTTGCTGAAGAAGAAAGCTTGTTCGGCTGCAAGCGCGCCCTAATCTTACTTATGGATTAGGGTAATCACCCTAATGATGGCAGACTCGAATTGACGGCTGTGGATAATCATTATCGAAGGGATAATCATCACATAACCTAAAGGTTATCTTAGGAGTCCTCTACTAGTCCAAACTAGTAGAAGTCTATTGCTCAACGGATCTAACTGTTAAGATCCAAAGACTACCCGAAGAAGGCTCAAATGCATCCAACGAAGGAGATTCGAAGGTACACTCTATATAAACCTCACTACCATACAAGGTGGGGGGATCGAAAAGAATACTATCTGAGACTCAGATTCAGATACATACTGACAGACCTAAACTATCAGCGATCTGCGATCTAGATCACCTTTCCCAGTTCTTCATTCCTTAGCTCTGTGCTTCTAGCAGAGCCGTTTGTGATTAAGTTCATCAACTGACTTAGCCTTCGGAGGTGGACTCCCAACCCCAGCGGTAGGGCCACATCTGACGCTTTCGTTTTGCAGGTCATCACGAGGAGATCTAAGGGCTGAGCAGATTTTGGACGCATCAGATAGAAAGTAGTTGTTGATTTGGTTGATTTTGTATCAGGAAGTGAGGTTAAATTGTGATAAATCGCTTAGCCTTCACCCTATTGATGCCATATCAGGTTTTATTCACCTCTTGGATCCTTCGATCTCTGTACTCAAGTTCCAGTGTTTGTTGCTCGTAAGGAATGAAATACTTTCCACAGTTTTTTTCTTTTTATTATTGGTAACCAGAGAATTTATGGTGAATTTATATATCCTTACTTGGTGAAGGCTGACAGTTTTAATGGATCTAATAGAAATCTTGCAAAGATGATTCATTAATAGAAACAAGGCAGGCTGCAAGCAAAGAATCCAGATCTAATGCAGTAAGAGATTTGTATGAGTAGCTTAAAACTTAGGTTGGTGAGCAAAGACGAGAGTGAAAGAGGCTTGTATGATCACTTTGTATGTTCACTATTTTTTAGATTATGCTTAATTCTAAAGAATTTTATCAAATCCCCTACCATTTCAAAATTTCCGAAGTACCTTCTTTTAGCATTAGATCAGTTTCTACTTCCAAGAGGAAAAAAGGAAGGAAGAAAGAAAGAAGTAGGGAGGGTGAGAATAAGGGTGCCAATTCGGTATGGCATGGTACTGTACCGAATTTCAAAACCTCATATTGAAACCGTACCGTACCGAATTTATACGGTATGGTATGAAAACTGTATTTTTGAAAACGATTCAGTATGGTTTCAATATAAAAATGGTACGGGAAAAATGGCATGGTTCGGTGTACAGTATGGTATAATTTAAGTATGAAAAAATCGATTCTTCTAATCTTCAAACTGTAACCGCAACTCCATCGATCTATGCCTTCTCACCTCTGGGTTTTGAGGAGACAACAATAAAGCCAGATCTACTGAGGTTCAAGGAAGAAATAGAAGAAGTCGGCAACTGTTTGGAAGCTGGTTGCTAGGTTTTCGTCTAGCGGTTTTGGAGGCGGAAAGACGCTGGCGGTCCTTCGATGTGTGTCTCTCTGCCTCCTTCTCCCTTCTCCTCTCTCTCTTCCTCGCTCTCTTCTCTCAGCTCTTCTCCTCGACCGGTGTCTTTGGTGGCGGAGAAGCGGTAGTGGTCCTCCACCACCCTCTCCTCCTTCTCTCACTCTTCTCCTTCTTCTCCTCCCCTCCTCATCTCCTCTCTGTTTCGGCAGTTCTCTGGTCGTGCTCTCTTATCTGAGCACCTTTCTCCTCCCTCTGGGCTGTTTTTTCAGAGGTTACGTTGATCATTAGACTTTCAATGAATGATATTCAAAACCGTAATTATCCACTTGTAAGTGTAATAAATATTAATGGATAATATTAACTGATCTGTAAAAAGTACAATTAATTGATCATATTACTTCAAATACACTCAAATAATTATAATGTTCATCTTATTACTAGCTATAACCAAAAAAAATCTTATTACTAGCTGTAACTACATGATTGGTTTGTGACCATTCTTTCATTGGACCAATTTGTCCTATTTATCACCTACAAAACCACTGACATAATTTTATATTAAATTAAATCTATTGTGTAGCAGGGCATTTGGTCTAGTGGTATGATTCTTGCTTTGGGTGCAAGAGGTCCCGAGTTCGATTCTCGGAATGCCCCATCATCTGCTCTAATTTTATTTATTTGTTGTACTGTTTATTTGTAGCACATCTTTCATAGTTGAAATTTATATTAAAAAAAAAAATCAATTTTAAGGGGTTGTATGGTAACTATTTCAGCACACTTAATTTTGTATAATAATTCGGTCTAAAAAATGTATGATGAAACAGTCTATTGGTACACATATTGCTTGCTGGCATGGACACAATTTTGAAAAAATGCGGAAGGCAAACTTGAGAAAACTTGGGGAAAAACATGACTCAAGGGTAATGGAGTCATTTGACTCTAAAATAATAAAAGTATAAAACTCATCTCTTCTTCGTGATAAACCCCATTTCTAACCTTAGCTGTTGCCATCAAATTTCTTTGTGTGCGATAAAAACTTCCTTCATTCTTCCCTATAGCAATTGAACTTTCTCCAACGAAGAAGATGACCTACTGGCTGGCTCCTTGATCTTTCTCCAACAAAGAAGAAGACATGCTCTCAACCTCTCTTTTGACTTGTCATAAAGGAATGATATCATCACTCTACACCTCAATCTATTCAAAGAGAAAAATTCTTTCATTGTTATTATACCTGATGATGGTGTCTATTTGATCGTAACTTCATGTCCCTCACAAGTGGTAAACTTGAAGATATCAAGAACAACATCAAATTCACTCTCTTAGGCTGGATGGTTGATGGAATTGTGGTTACAATTTATGATTTAACCCCTTTTTTGTCCAAAGCCTTCAACTCCGAGATGTTTGAAGTTCATGGATTTCACTTAGTGGAAGGTGCCACCGATCACTTCACCATCAAATGCAGGAATGAGAAAAACTCATAATCTTATACTCTTTGCTTAACCGTGGAATTACAAGGGACATCTAATCATTTTTCAACCTTGGGATCATAGCATACTAGCTACTATCCTTCCTTTTCACTATGTGATTATGTGGGTTCAGATTCTCAAACTACACTGGCGTTTTCATGATCATGATGTGCTCAATTTGATCTTCAACAAGGTGAGATATATTATTGAATGTCCCAAGGGTGATGGATCTTCCCCATTCGATCCAGCTGCTCGCGTTCTACTACTGATCAACCAAGATCTAACTTCTTCAGTTCTGTTTAAAATTGCACCAAATGGTTATGCAGGTCAAATTTGCTTATGAGTTACGCCCTACTCTCATGTGTTCCTATTGTATCCGCATGGGCCATAAACACTCAGATTGCAAATTTTGCAAATTGGCTCCTTCTCAAGCTAGTACTGGAGATGTCCTTTCAACTCATCATGCCCATATACCTCTTGCTGCAATTCCTCCTAAGCAAAATGGGCACGTAAAGTTGATTACGGATTTGTATGACGAAGTTTTCATTCACAATTTCTGCAATGATCTTTCACTTTATGAAGGTCCTGTCTAGAAGTCTAGAGAGGATACAATCAAACAAAGCTTCCTCAAACTTGCCTTTGTTTATGAAGTCTGCATCCCTCCTCACATTGAAGGATCGCACTCCCTAGCTGTTGCCATCATTCAGCCCACAAGATCAACAACAACTACTATCTCTACTAGCATTCACAATGTGGATATGCACTTTATTATTCACCACCTTAATCCTCTCCATTCGTTGTTGGAATTTACACATGAAGCATCTCCCACTTCATCATTGGAGTATGTAACAATGTACACTCTCCCTTGCTCCTACAATTCCAGTGGATTTCACCCATACCACATTATCTACTTATGTGGAGCTTGACCTTTAAAACATATGGGCCTCAACTTTCCCAGTCACTTTGTGTAACAACCCCCGTATTTCTACCCCGGATCCGTATTGCAGGTCCGAGAACCCAAAGGTCTAGCCGGGTAAATCTGTGGAGTGTCCGGATAGAAGTCCATGATTCATACCTTGAACCCATGGATCTGGATTCTCTTGATGAAGAGCCTGCCTTACTTGGTAGTTGGACTTCTGTAAGGCAAGTGATGTCTGGAGATGTTCGGAATGAAGGTAAGACCTCCCCCATGTGTTCATTAGGGTTAGGTTTTACTTGAACATCAACCCCTTGAGCAAAGCACCCTTGTATAGCAATATACTTGGGGGCGGTTGCTAGTGGCGGTTGATTAGACCAAGCGACCGCCTAGTCTTGGTTGCAGGGTTTTGCCCTATTTTCCCCCTAGACTCCTATAAATAGTAACCCTCGCCTATTTTACAAATATTATATTTGGGATTACTGTTTTTGGAGGTTAGATGGCTGTGGAGACGCGCTGGAAGGTGATTTGAAGTGTTGTCAGTGTTCTACTATCCTTCATAGCTGATCTGGTTGAGGTAAGTGATTCCTTGTTCATTCATACTTCACTTTAAGCTATGATAAAAGTAGATTAGTGTTCCCCTTTGGTTGTTCTTGATCCTTCTATTGCATTGTCTACCTTTTTGATGATCTTGGTGAGATCAGATCCGAAAACAAAACCCTGCTTTCTTGAAAAGGGTTGATCTAATCAAGAGGGAGGATTTTGGATAACCAAATTGATGTCATTGGTTAGATTTAGTATCACCCGTGGTTATGGGAGTGATAGATTTGAAATTCGGACTATGATCATTCAAAATTCAGATTGAAATTGGATGATCTGAAACCTGAGTTTCGGATTGAAAACTCTCTGTTTTTGGGGCGGTCACTAGTGGCGGTCGCTCAACCTAAGCGACCGACTGGTTTCCAGTGACCAAATGACTTTTGGTTTTGATCCGATTTGATTAATTCGACTTATACCTTATTGTAACCTTGTATATAGGTGTTCTCTGTTTCAAATAGAAGTCTTATAATTGTTCCTGGTTTGCAAGTTAGAGGGATTCTACTTATTTACAAGTTGGGACATACAATCCTATCTTTATGAAATGACTTAAACATGCTAGTCCAGTGTCTATTATTACTGTCCTTTCATTTCATATACTGCTGTAACCTTGTTTAGCATGTTGATCTTATGATATGCTTGCTATTTGTACTGTCTTTACATATACTTTGTCAATTATGAATGTGATATGATGATGGTTGTGGTATGTGGTTCTGATGGAAGGGGTATTCCATTGGGATATCCTAGCTTGGGATATTAGAGGGCTGTGGTATGGGACACATGCTCGCTGATGTCTCTAGCACTATCATAACTACTGGATGACATACCTAGGTAGAGTCTAGAGTTGCATGTGTAGGTACCCCACATGCTACTACCCTTTCGATAGGGGAATTGAAGCCGGATGACCCATGATGGCAGTGATGTGACGATGATCCACTGTTGGTCATATAAATGGTAGGGTCGCATATGTTAGGGTTGGGTTCATGGACGTCCAAGGAACGGACCTGGTGTCGTGAGGAGTCATGAGAGCATTCCGCCCCAACAATATGTGGATGACCATAGGGTTATGGAATGGAGTCCAAGCGATAGCCAGTCCGTGAGGGTTCTCATTCCTAGGTTGGGAATGATACTGAACTGTCCGTGAGGGTTCTCATTCCTAGGTTGCGAATGATACTGAACTGAGTTGGTTGGTGCCATAGGGGATTTATCTGGACTTCATGTAGTATGTTACCATTATGACTTGCATTGGATTAGAAACCCCGACATGCGCTAGTACTCATGCCAATGGTTGTGGTGAGAGAGTGTTGACTTAACCCCAGCCATGGTTTGAGAGCCAAGTGAGACTTTCCATTTTACCCAGGATCCCTACAGAGGTAACCAGTCCTTGCCAGATCAGAGTGACTAGACCTAGTACGGCTGGTGTATATCTTAAAGCATGTCAACTATTAGAGACTTGCATGGTTAGATCTTAGCGGTATTCATACTTTGCATTCATACATATCATATATGCATTTCTGATTGGTTTGACATTTGGATGGGAATCATTGTTTGTTCTTACTGAGTTCTCCAGAACTCATTCCTTTATTTGTCTATGTTTTATTAGCTTGTACAGATGGAGGATATACGCCGAAAGATGGATTGGTTTCCCATGAAGGAACCTTCCCCTATGAAGAAGATGTGGCACCGACAATGGGAAATGGAGATAGCCTATGCAAGAGCTTCTATGAGTGCATGGAATGCGCTTAAAGCACCCATTGATGGGCAGAGGAGATAGGTTGCCAGGCAGTTTGCACATCGTCTGGAGAAGAATTGGAGAACCCCTCATCTTGATAAACTTGAGTCTAAGTTTTTAGCTTTAGAGAAAGAAACCGAGAAGAAACTTATATAACTCTTTTTGATTGCTTTCACTAAACTCATTTTCATTTTGATTATTTATTCTTTCCTTGATTATTATATTGGAGTATTTGGACTCTTGTAATCCTTTTATTTAATTATTAAACTTATTCTTGCTCATGATTGTCTTTACTTGCATTTATTATTATTGATAGACTAAAAACCGTGGATCCTGTGATGGATCATTCCCACGGGTTGTCGGGCAGGTAACCGAGACTGGCGGGTGGGGTGTGACACTTTGTCTAGAAACAATACATGCAAGTTGATAGTTCCTGAAGACTCTGATAAGTTACCGTGTAAACGCAAGCTAGTGCTGCAAGAAATTTTGGAGAAAGACCACAAAAATCAAGAATCAGATTCAGGAGAGAAAATGAGATTCGATCAATATGGCTTTGATTTGTTATGCACTGAGGCAATGATGGCTAGCTTGGAAAGGCCATCAAGGGAGAAATGAGAACTCTATCTCACAATTGTAGAGGACTAGGTCGATCCTCTATACGAGAAGGAGTTCTGGTCCTCATTCGTAATCATAGACCCAACTTTGTCTTCCTTTCCGAAGTTAAGTCTGCTAGTTTAAATGTTAGTCTGTTGTGTAAAACATGGGGTTTTTCTCAGTTTGTTTCGGTCTTGCTTGAAGGTCAAGCAGGTGGTCTTGTTTTCTATTGGAAGGTTAATATAATAGTTGATGTTGTGTGGTCTTCATCTTGGTGTGTGCATCTTTTATGCGGTGATTCTCCTAATATGTGGTATTTTTCATTTGTGTATATGAGTTTGGTTCCTTCTATTCAACATTATCAGTGGCGAACTCTCAATAACCTTGTCTCGTTTATTGATCAACCATAGATCATTGGTAGTGATTAGAATTCTTATCTAGCAACTACTGATCGACAAGGAGGTCGTCCCATTCCTGATTCCCTTCTACTACCTATGCAGCATTTCATGAATGAGTACAATATGCTTTGTCTACCAGTGCTTGGAAATAAGTTCACCTGGATCAATGAGCAAAAAGGTCAAAGAAGAATTGAAGGTTTGTTGGATTGATTCATTTACAATATAGAGTAGCTATCCTATTTTAAGGACACACAGGTATCCCATATAGTTGTGACTCACTCAGATCATAAAGCTCTTCTATTATCTATTGAGAAATCAAGTGCAAGGATGCCCAGACCATTTCAATTTGAGCACTTCTAGACTCATGAAGATACCTATGCAAATCTCTTAAGCCATGGGCAGAATATCCTAGTTCGAGGTTCTCCCTCTTAAATGTTTGCAAAAAAGCTTCAATGTCTTACTACTAAACTAAAGTCTTGGAACAAACACACCGTTCGTAATTTGGACACCAAGGAAGATGCGACCAGAAAAATAATTGCTATCCTTGAACAACTTCCATTCGCAAATCTGCGTTTGGTGTTGAAGCAACAGGCAGATAAATGGCATCAAAAGTCCTGCACTAAATGGAAGCTTCAAGGGGTTCGAAATACTCGCTTCTTCCATCAAAGCACAATGACTCGAAGGGCAAGGAATAAGATCAAATCTATTACTCAAAATGGTATCTCTTATACTAATCACCATGATATAGAAAATGCTTTTGTCTCACATTTTAAACAGCAGTATACCCCGGCATCACAGAGGCATTAGGACGATTACTTTATTCCCATAAAAATAGAGTCACCGAAGTTGACAAGCAATGGCTTCTTCGCCCAATCACTAATGAAGAGATAAAAGAGGTTGTTTATGGAGTCAATGGACTCAATTCCCCTAGTCCTGATGGTTATCCAGAAATTTTCTACCAACAAGGTAGGGAGGCAATAAGCCCTGAAGTCCAAGCTATGGTCCACCATTCTTGGATACAGGTACTTTTTCCAGATCACATATTTCTACCTTCATCACCTTGATTCCAAAAATTGATTCTCCAACTCAAGTTGGTGACTTTTGGCCTATCAGCCTATGCAATATGAGCTACAAGATCATATAAAAAATATTGGTCTCCAGGCTCAAACATATTTTGCCTAAGTTGATATCTTTTCAACACAATGGTTTTGTCAAGGGCAGACACATTCTGATTGCTCATGAAATCATGCACAAAATCCATAGCCACAAATGGCGGAAGAAAGGCAAAATGGCAGTAAAGTTGGACATGAGTAAAGCTTATGATAGGTTAGAATGGAACTTCCTCAAACATTCTCTTCAAGCGTAGGGCTGCAACTGGGTCGGGCTGGGCCAGGCTTTTGCAATCCCAAGCCCAGCCCTATATGGTATAATTTGAGCCCATTCCCGCCCTGGCCCTAGTTCAGGGCCAATGATTATTGTCCCTGGCCCTAAGCCCTACAGGGCCAAGCCAAGCCCATTCCCGCCCTAATTGGCCCTAATTGGGCCGGGTCGGGATGGGTTGGCCCTGATTAGCCCTGATTGGCCCTGTCCTTGGCCTTGATTGGCCCTGATTGGCCCTGTCCTTGGCCCTGATTGGCCCTGTCCCTGGCCTTGATTGGCCCAGGCCCTAATTGGCCTTGTCCCTAGCTTTAATTTGGCCATATCTTTGGTCGTAAATATCAAATGTAAGACAGGTAGTAATTAAAATACATATTAAAGTAATTAAATTCTAAAATTCCAAACTCAGTTCTAGAAAATAAAATAGTAAAGATGTCAATAAATAATCCAAAACTTATATTCAATATGTATTTAACTTTTTAGATAAATTCAAATTTCTAGGGTTTTCTAATTTGCTATTCAATGAAAATTATGGTTATTATATATAAGCTCGAAGGGAAAAAGAAAAATTTTATCTCAATTCTCAATTAATTTCTAACTTCTAAGATAATGGTCAAACTTCATTCCAAATTTTCAATTTGTCTTTCCCTCAAGTTTCTCTCTCTCTCTTTTATTATGTTTTTTCCTTTGGTTTTTCTCCAACAACAAAGAGTTAAAATTATTCATGAAATAGAATAAGTAGAGAGAAGAATTGGAATTAAATTTAGGCATATTTGAAAGTCAAGTCAATTATAGAGAATGTCACACAAACTCTTTTCATAAACTTAGAAACATCAGAGATTCAGAATTCAAAAGGAATTTGATAAATTAAAATTTTATCTTCAAAGTCAAGAACTTAAGCTGTAGGTAGGTATGTTTTCATTCACAACTGTTCAATAAATTGATATCTTTATTCAATACAAAAAATATTCATATTCAAAACCTGGTTAACAAGTAAATCGACGATAATTTAGTATTCAACAAAAAAAAAAAAGTATTTTTTTCATAGTTAAAGAAAATGATGTTTTAGTTACAAACATAGCTATATGTTTTTAATAAAAAAATTTTGAAATATCACAGACTCACAGTAGATTTGTTAGATATTCATGATGAGAAGTTGGGGTATAGATTTGTTAGATATTAATTCTTTATGTAATAGTTTTTATTATTTATAATATATTATCTCGCCCTTAAGCAAAAAAAAAAAATCAATATTTTATTGAACTAAAAATGACTTTGTTGAATAAGTAAAAATTACCTTAAAAATAATATAAAAAGTGATTTTATAGTCTAATATGATCTAAGTGACTAAATGTCAAAATCAAGACTCATATCAATGTTAGTATGAAGATCAGGGTAAAAATCTAGTACTGTAGTACATGATCATCGTCAAATTAATATTAAGATTAGAGCCAAACTAAGGGTCAGGATCAGGGCCAAAATCAAATAGATGCTTATTACATTGGTAATGAGGTTATAATTTATTTTTATTAATTTTCTACAAAACATGATCCTGTTTCTAAAATTTGACACGTGTCAAGTATCCACCGATATGTATTACAATTAATTCCTCTCCATGTGGGTGGAGGGTCCAGAGTCTTTAGATTCAAATCAGGGCCAGGATCAGGGCCAAAATTAGGGCCAGGATCAGGGCCAAGATCAGGGCCAGAATCAGGGCCAAGATCAGGGCCAAAATCAGGGCCAGGATCAGGGCCAAGATCAGGGCCAAAATCAGGGCCAGGATCAGAGCCAAGATCAGGGCTAGATTTCCGGATATATGGATTGACTGGATCATGTTTTGTGTCACAACGGTCATCTATGTACCTTTGATCAATGGTTTGCCAGCCACTACTATTACTCCTTCTAGAGGTTTCAGGCAAGGGGATCCATTGTCACCCTATCTCTTTGTTCTTTGTTCAAAATTGCTAACATCTCATCTAGAATTAACAATTCGAAAAGAAAAAAACTTTAAGGGTATCCAATTCTCCAGGGGAGGTGAAAGGCTCTCACACTTAGAGTTTGCAAATGATCTCATCTTAATTGGCCAAGCTACTAGACAAGAAGCCAGAACTTTTGCACAAGTCATCAAACAATATTGTGACATTTCTAGACAAGAATTAAATGGGAGCAAAACTTGAACCCATTATAGCCCAAGCACATCGACAACTATGAAGCGTGATTTATCATTATATTTTCATATCTCTCCTACGTCAGCGACATATATATATTTGGGAATTCCACTCTTTTCCAGGAAACTGAAGAAGAAACATTGTGACATGCTCCTTTACAGGGTCAATGCTAGACTGCAAGGTTAGAAATCCAAATATTTGGCATCCCCAGGAAAAGAAGTACTCATTCAGTCTACCCTTGCAACTCTCCCCTCGCACTTTATCTCCTGTTTCTGTTTGCCACTGGTTGTCATTCAGTCATTGGAGAAAACAATGTGAAGCTTCTTCTGGTCCAATGGTAACAAACAACAGGTATACACCATTGATTGGCACACAATCTGTACCCTAAAACCTGCAGGAGTGCTGAATTTTTGCAACCTCCTAGCTTTTAACCTCACTCTTCTGTCTCATAAGGAATGGGAATTAGTTCAGAATCCTCATTCTCTGTGGGATCGATTAATGCTGAAGAAGTATTGTCATCATTCCTCTTTCCCTAATGTGGCCCCATCACGCACAGACTCTTGGAGATGGCGATCCATCTTAATGGGGACAGATTTGCTGAAAAATGGACTATTGTGGCAAGTGGGAGATGGTTAACTAATCAACCCCTGGATCAATCCATGGATCCCTCAAGCTACTCCAGACTTGGGATGCTTTCTTTTCTCTTACACTTGCCTTAAGAAGGTATCTCAATTCATTGATATACACTCTCACTCATGGAACAAAACATTGTTACATTAATGGTGGACTCCGGAAGTCGTCCAAAGAATCTTGGAGATTCCCTTATCAGTTACACAGCACGCAGACCGACAGATCTGGCACTTTGGACCACTTCAGGGACTTTCTCAGTTAAATTCGCATACAGGTTGGTTATTACCTCTTCCGTTTCCTCTATCTCCTAGACGAACATTTGGAGACGCTTTTGGAAGGTACTGCTGCTACCTCGTGTACAACATTTCCTTTGGAAAGTCCAACATCAAAAATTTCCTATTGCTTCTTTACTGGAACAGCGAGGCTGCACATGTCCCATTTGTTGTCTCCATTGTGGAGAAGAACATGCAACCCCAGACCACATGTTTATCACATGTCCTCTTGCTCATGCCGTCTGGGAAGCTTTACACTTCCCTATCTTGGAACAGCAGGGTAATCTGGTGGACAAAGTCATATGTTTACTTAACCAATGGCATGATGACCCACGGACAGAACGGCCCGTTTCCACTCTCACAGCATTTTGGCTTTTGTGGAAAATGTACACAAGTCTTTTTGACACTCAATAGCGTCCTTCAATAGCACATGTATCTTTTCAAATTTGGAAAGGTCTTCAATTTTATAGTCAAGGGTCACAAACTATCCTGCCACATTGTCCACTTCATCCTATATTAAATGGGAACCACCAATTCCCCCCTTGCATCAAATTAAATGTGGATTGTTCCTTGTTTAAGGGCCATAGAGCCGCTGGTTTTGGAGGCATTGCTTGGGATCATTGGGGCAATATTCTCTTTTGCTTTGGTCAAGGAACTGACTCTCATGACATTCTCACCATTGAAGCCCTGGCACTACATTAAACCTTGTTGTGGGTTCGTGATTTTCACTTGTCAGACCTTCAAGTAGAAACAAACAATAAGACCCTATTTTACATATTGCAACACTGTCCACATGAAGCACCGTGGAATATATTCCCTATCATCTCAGACATTCTAGAACTTAAGACTCTATTTGCCTCTCTCACATTCAAACATATTTATCGTGAGGCTAATATGGTAGCTGATGTGCTAGCAAAGGAAAGTGCCCTTTCACAAGATGCCTTCCTAACTATCACCTTCCCCCCCCCCCTTCACCTCCACTAGCCTTTACTGTTTGAACAAATAGGTTTAGGCTGTAAAAGGGGATTCTCCCTATAAATAAATAAACTATATTCTATCAAATAAAAAGAATACAACTTCTCTATGGTCTTTCTCTATGCACATGCCTCTGCCACATTGATTGTTCCTCTTACCTCCAAATCCATAATTACATCCTGTCCATATAGGTCCAAGACAAGGAAAACCTACCAAAACATTAGTACACAAGAAAATTCAAAAAAGCTGATGACTGTGATGTTGGGCTTTCTCTTTTTCCAAACAACTTACATAATACCCATTTGGATTATCCATAGCGCAGAACAAAGCAGAATTCAAAGCAACCAAAAAGCTATGGTAATCAAGAACATCAACAGTGAACACAACCAGTCTCTCTTCCTCCAACCTATTCATTTTCTCTGATTTCCTTTACTATTTTGTCTTCCCTAATACAAAATCGTTAACACCCATCCTTCAAACTTAATGAGTAGACCCAAAAGAATACAAAATTCAACCTTAGAACAGAGGAAAAGGAAAAATCTATATTACCATTACTTTGGATGGCTTGCATGTATCCTATAACCTGTACTCAACAGCCCTTTTAGAATCCATAAGCAAGCATATGAAGAAGCATTGTTGCGTTCCCTTCCTATTCCCTATAAATTGTTTATCTATCTCAAAACTTGTGAACTAAAGAAATTCTTTATGTGGTTGAGGAGGGGTTGTTGGATGTAGTTCACGCTTCCATCTACCACTCTCTAGCATGATGAGTTGGGTGACTTAATGCGAAATTATTTCTTGTGGCCAAGGTTAGCTCCCACTTCCCATACTCCCCATTACATTACGCTATTTAATATGTAATCTTCTATCTCCCCACGTATGTGGGATTGGTTGAAGTTTCTTCCATTGGAAAACAACTTTTGCTTAGGTTAGGGCTATGGTGGTCAGAGGAGGGTTTTGGCACCTGGGATGTTGATGCATGGGAGATTCGTTATCTCAAGTATATGACACACTTCACTATCTCTTAAAACAGAATTTAGAGATTTGATAATCAAGGGACCCATCCATTTGAAACCTATCAAGAAAATTGGGCAGCAACTAGATTTATCATTTGTCTTTTATCCTCAAAAAAAAAAAGAAGAAGAAGAAGAAGGAACTCTCATGCTTTCGTTGAGAGTTGAACTCAAGACCTCCCGCTTACTAAACGGGTGCTCTAACCAACTGAGCTACGAAAGCTAGATGTCACAACTTTTCTGTGTTATGGTATTGATCATTAGGGGTTGCCGTTGTTTTGCATAACCTTTAGAGACTAAAAGACAGGCTACTCCGTATGGTTGGTAAAAGCACCAAATCACAAAGGTTGAGGCCTTGGCTTTCGAGGGTGCTTTATGCACACGTAATACGCAAGAGCTGGCTATCTTAAAGACTTAAATGCTGATATTCCTTTCCCTCTAGTGCTCTTTCTCTGTCTTTCTATTGCTCTTTTATGTAGAAGCCAAGACCCAATCCAAGGAACCGGATGATTAAACATATCACCCAAATGAACAACATAAACCAAGGATCTTGTGCAAATAAGTTGAAAGACAATCACAAAGCAAATAAACAACAAACCACCACAAGAATGAAAAGGGAAATGCAAACAACACACAAGAATTTTACGTGGTTCACTAACCCGAAATATTCGAGATTAGCTACATCCACGGGGAGGGATTTCACTATTTTAATCTTAAAAAATAGTACAAGATTTGAGTGTGATGCAATGTTACCTCAACCGGTCACACCACCACTCAAACTTCCTTGAAAATACCCTTCCACCTTAAGCTCTTGAAGAAAACACTTCAATCCAATCTCAAGCTTCAATGGAGTTGCAATAAAGAGAATACAAGAGTGAAGAAAACCCTTTTCTTGCAAAACCACAAGAAGAAGAAGACTAACTCAAACCCAATCCCGTTTTTAGACAAAACCCACTTTAGAAGTCACTAGAAACTCTCTTTTTCTCACTCCATTTACCTCTCCCAAGGCCCTCTTAATGATACCAAACACCTACCCATGTTAAACACTAAGTGGGACCCACCAAATTCAAAATTTGAATTCAAACAAAAGATAAAGTGATTTTCATCACTAAACCCAACATTTTGTCCCTTCTTTTTGCTTCCTTATTTAATCTTATGATTTTTTTTATGGCTAATTTATTTGCGATTCTACTTGCAATCGTTTTTTCTCTTACATTTTATTTTCCCTAGACTCTCTCTCCTTCATGGGTTAGGCAGCTGGTTTCTGCATGCATTGAACAAAAATCCCATTATAACAATTGTTAGCGTGAACAGAAGTATTTGCATCATCTTGGTCCTTCTTATCTGGTTTTTTCCAGGCTTCATTGCTGCATTTCCTATCTCCCGCAACCGCCTGCCTTTGGTGCTTCCCCCTTCCTCTGAAATGGGTGTTCCTTTCCAGTCCCCCAAGCTTGCTTTGGCCTCACTGGCTTTTGGTCTTAGAGTTAATTTGTTCCATGCAATCAACATCCGTCTAGTGCCTGCTGGGTTTTCTCTTAATTTGCTTCTTTCTCTTTGAGAATGACATGCACCCATCTTAGTTCTCATCAAGAGACCTTCAACCGTGGGTAGGAAATGCTACCCTGGGACTGGTTCTAAGTGCAATGGGAAGAAGGTTGCTCCTTATATACCTTAATTGTTGCAGTTCGTGTGCAATTTGGAAGCCACCCTCTCTCCCTGGTCACCTAGCTAGCTTCTGTTAGATAACATTCGATTGGAATGAACGTTGCAGCCTTTGTTTGCTTCCTTTTAAGGTTTTGGTGTTGGCTTTCCTAAGCTGTAAAAAGATTCTTTTGCACAATGTTTTGGGCATGTTGGAACAACGTAGGAGAAAGAAATACCGTCTGTTTTAATAGGGGCTCTTTCTTTACTCAGTTTGACTCAATGGAGGATTGAGACAAAAGTTATTAGTCTTGGATCGTGGTAATGAGTGCAGGGAGATTAATTCTCCTTCAACCTCTTAGGGTTTTAGAGCAAGTGAAGAGTCTCCTCTAACGACCCCTTCGTCTCAACGGAATAAGGCTCTCCTAAACCTAGTTTTAAATATCATGATTGTGCCCTTGGTGTTCTTCTTTTGAGTCTGCGAACCAAGTGGTGAACTAGTATTACGGTTTGAGTTTGGTACTGGTGGTTGAAGGTCAAGATGGATACCCGACCATTTTGTCTCACCCAGCCCTGTGTGCTGCAAAGAATTTCCCTACTTGCACTTTGGAGGGGGCTCCTGCTTAATTTACCCCCCGAAATTCTCTCTCTTGAAACTTGTGTTGTTAAGCTCATTTTAATCGAAGTCTCCAGAACCAGATATCCTCCTCCCCTTTCTTCTGCGTTGGCATGGCTTTCTAATCAATCTGTGGAGTCTGTTCTTAGTTTCGTTGCTCAGGCTAGCAATCTGCCATCTCAGATAGGATCTTCAGCTCAAGGCTTGCATAAATTGGTCTGTCCAACCCAACCTAGCTATATATGCTTCTGAATTTCTCTATTTGGTCTTTACATTCTTCTTCTTTGACTTTCTCGATCTACAGTTCATGTCTCTCATCTATATCTCTTTAGAATCGATTCTGCAGTTTTGTTTCATAACATATCTTTAGGTGTGCTAAGGATGATTTTTCATCCTTTCCCTAATTGTTTCTCATTTGAATTCTTTCCATATTATTCCCTCATCTCATTTGAATTATTTCCATATTATTTTCTGTTCTCATTTGAATTCTTTCCATTTGAATTCCTTCCATTCATCATTCCTTCAATTCGAATTCTTTCCATACATTGTATTTCCATACAAACATTTCCATGTATTATATTTGCTATACAAACATTTCCATGTTATTATATTTCCATACAAACATTTCCTTGTATTGTATTTTCATCTTTTATATCTTTCCTTTATTGTTCATAATTACCTACCAGCATGGGATGTATGCTGTCTATATATTTGAGGTTCTCTCATATGAAATTATTCAACCATTTTAAACTATTAAGGTTGTGTCTTAATATGGTATCAGCCTAAACACGATTCTACATCCTTATTCACCACGTCTTCTTCTTCCTCTTTTTCTACCTCCTCTTCAATGGCTACCAATACTAAGTCTGTTGATTTGGATTCCTCTTCTCCATTTTTCCTTCATCACTCGGACAATCTGGATGCCATTTTGGTCACCCAACCATTGAAGGGTGATAACTATCCGACTTGGCGACGTGCTATGCATATGGCTCTTGAAGCGAAAAAAGACTTCAATTTATTGATGGCTCTCTTTCAAAACCTGTTTCTGATTCAGTTTTGCTTCCTCAATGGATCCGCTATAACAGTATGGTTCTTTCATGGCTTGTCAATGCTCTTGTTCCTGATATTGCTCATAGTGTCCTTTATGCCTCTACTGCTCATGAGGTTTGGGACGACCTTGAGGCTTGTTATTCTCAACAAAATGCACCTCGCATTTTTTAAATTCATCATGCCATTTCCACCCATCAACAAGGCACGTCTTCATTGGCTTCTTATTATACGGTTCTCAAAGGGCTCTGGGATGAGCTTTCTTCGTATAATGATCTACCACCTTGCACATGTGGTCTTCTAAAGAAGCATTCTGATCTTATTCATAGTGATCAGCTTCTTGAATTTTTTATGGGACTTAATGATTCCTACGGCTCACTTCGTAGCCAATTACTTTTGATGGACCCTTTGCTGATGGTGAATCGTGCTTATTCTCTCTTACTTCAAGAGGAGCGTAATCGCACAATTCATGAGGCCATTGCTCCCGCTCTCACGCACTCTGCCTTGGCTGCCACATCTCCTCGATATAGTTCCCAAAATGGTACCAAGAAACACTATCATTGTGACTTTTGTGGCTTGGATGGTCATTTGGAATCCCGTTGTTTTAAAAAACATGGGTATCCTCCCAAACGTGCTACGAAATCCACCGCACCGCCATCTCCAATGGTTCACTCTCTTGCTGCAACTGTGGTCCCTTCTATTGTTGCACCATTTTCACCACAGATCAGTACCATAAACTCCTATCTTTATTGGAATCTTGTAACATTACACCCTTGGCAAATGTTGTAGGTAAAGTATCTTCTCTATGGGTTATTGATTCTGGCGCCAGTCTTCATATGGTTTTAGATTATCTTTATTTCATTTGGATAGTCTTGTTCCCCACACCCAATCCATTCGTCTTCCCAATGGTGGTTTTGCTCCCGTTACACATATTGGGAATTGCAGCCCCATACCCACTTTACCTCTCACAAACGTCTTACATGTTCCTTCATTTGGTTTTAATTTGTTATCTGTTACCCAGCTTACCTAACAACTTCATTGTTTCCTAACTTTTTACCCTGATCATTGTGTGATACAGGACCTACGCACGAAGGAGAGGATTGGGTTGGGTAAGGCGTACAATGGACTTTATTATTTGGAGTTGGATCATCCTGTTGCTTGTGTTGTTTTTCCCACAACTGATCTTTGGCATTCTCGTTTGGGCCATCCATCTTTAAAAATTTCTAGTTATCCTGCACATTTGGATCCGACTATTTCTTTTCATAAAAATTGTGTTTGGTCTATTTGTCCTTTGGCTAAGCAAACTCGACTTCCTTTTCCATCTAGTACAATTTCTACCACTTCTTGTTTTGAATTGATACATTGTGACATATAGGGACCTTACTTTGTTCCCTCAATTTGTGGTGCAAAATATTTTTTAACTATTGTGGAAGATTTTTCATGATGCACCTAGGTGTTTTTGTTAAATCATAAATCTGATGCTTGGTCCCGTTTAAGGGAATTTTTTTGCTATGATCCAAACCCAATTTGGATACCAAATTAAACAACTCCGAACTGATAATGGTCGTGAGTTTTTTAATTCCCATTCAAATGAATTTTTTCAACCCATGGTATTGTTCACCAACATAGTTGTGTTAATACACCCCAACAAAATGGGGTTGTTGAACGTAAACACCGCCACCTTCTTAATGTGGCTCGTGCTCTATCTTTTCAAGCCAGTCTACCTCATAATTTTGGGGTCATTGTGTTTTGACAGCCGCTTACCCAATTAATCATTTACCCACCCCACTGCTACATGGTAAGTCACCACTTCAAGTTTTATTTGGCAAGATTCCTTCATATTCCCATCTTCGAACTTTTGGATCCCTTTGTTATAGTCATAATCATTCATTCATTCGTCATAAATTCGATCCCCGAGCATCTCCAGGTGTTTTTATTGGGTATCCATATGCACAAAAAGGGTATAAGATTTATGATTTACAAACACATAAGGTTTTCATTAGTCATGATGTCACATTTGTTGAAGATTCCTTTCCTTTTTCAAATTTGTCATCTTCATTATTGCCTGTTTTACCCATTGTTGCTTCAGATATTGATAGTTTACCCATCTTGTCGAATCTACCCTTATCAACCACACCCTCTCCCCAACCGTTGGATGAACCTTCTTCACCCACCTTTCCATCCACCACCATCTCCCGTCCATCTCGGGTTCATCGACCACCACCCCATCTTAAAGATTATCATTGTTATGCCATGGATGCCCAAGCTTCTCCTTCCAGCACAGGTACTCTCACTCCTACTAATTGTTTTTTGTCCAATCATAGATTATCCTCACCCCATTTCAGGTATCTCAAGGCCCTCAATGCTACAATTGAACCTACAAGCTTTGCCAAGGCTATTGTTTCACCTAATTGGAAGGAGGCAATGGATAGTGAAATTGCAACTCTTGACCTTAACAAGACTTGGTCTCTTGTACCTTTGCCCCCACACAAGAAACTCATAGGTTGCAAATGGGTTTACAAAATCAAACGGCATTCAGATGGGTCAATTGAACGCTATAAAGCGCGTTTGGTGGCAAAGGGTTATACTCAAATTGAAGGGGTTGATTTCCATAAGACATTTGACCCAGTTGTCAAGTTGGTTATTGTCCGAACACTTCTTGCCATTTCTACTATCAAAGGATGGTCCTTGCATCAATTGGACGTCAACAACGCCTTTCTCCATGGCGATCTTGATGAAGAGGTATATATGACTCTTCCGCCTGGTTATCATCGAAAGGGGGAGAAATTGGTTTGTCGCTTGCACAAATCACTATATGGGCTTAAGCAAACATCCCGTAATTGGTTTTCCAAGCTTTTTGGTGCCCTTATTGATCTTGGATATACACAATCTAAGGCAGATTACTCTCTATTTTCTCTACTTACAGAGTCTTCATCTACCTTTGTGCTTGTTTATGTTGATGATATTTTAATTGCTAGGTCTGACACATCTGTGATTTCCAACTTAAAATCACTTCTTCAGCAAAATTTCTGGATTAAAGATCTTGGATCACTTAAATATTTCCTTGGTCTTGAGGTGGCCCGTTCCAAGAAAGGTATTTTCATTAACCAACGAAAATACACATTGGACATCTTAACTGATGTTGGTTTCACAGGTGCTAATCCTACTCAATTTCCAATGGAACAACACCTCAAGTTAACTGCTTCTGATGGTGAGCCCTTAGCTGATCCAACACCATACCGTCGGTTATTGAGCCGACTTATTTATCTCACAATTACTCGTCCAGATATTGTTCACACTGTGAATGTTCTTAGTCAATTCATGCATGAGCCTCGTAAACCTCATATGGATGCTGTTAATCGTTTACTACGTTACCTCCATGGCACTCCAGGACAAGGGATTCTTTTATCTGCTGATAGTGAGTTATCACTCCGTGCTTATTGTGATTCAAATTGGGCAAGTTGCCCTATGACTCGACGATCTACCACTGGATATTGTGTGTTTCTTGGTTCCAGCCCTTTATCTTGGAAATCTAAAAAACAAGCAACTGTGTCCCGCTCATCTATTGAGGCTGAATATTGTGCCATGGCCGTCACCACTTGTGAACTCATGTGGTTAGTTACATTGCTCCAAGATCTTGGTGTCATGGTCCCTCAACCAATACCTTTATTTTGTGACAATCAAGCTGCTATACATATTTCTGCGAATCCAGTCTTTCACGAGCCCACCAAGCACATCGAGATTGATTGTCATGTGGTTCACGATCAGGTTCGCCATGGTCTTATCCAACCGACCTCCACCACTAGTATTGCCCAAATTGCTGACATTTTCACCAAGGCCCTTGGAAAAGATTTGTTTCTCAGTCATAGAGGCAAGTTGGGAGTTCTTGACATTCACTCTCCAACTTGAGGGGGAGTATTAGGCGTGCTAAGGATGATTTTTCATCCTTTTCCTAATTGTTTCTCATTTGAATTCTTTCCATATTATTCCCTCATCTCATTTGAATTATTTCTATATTATTCCCTCATCTCATTTGAATTATTTCCATATTATTTGCTCTTCCATTCATCATTCCTTCAATTCGAATTCTTTCCATACTATCTCATTCCTTCAATTCAAATTCTTCCATACATTGTATTTCCATACAAACATTTCCATGTATTATATTTGTTATACAAACATTTTCATGTATTATATTTCCATACAAACATTTCCTTGTATTGTATTTCCATCTTTTATATCTTTCCTTTATTGTTCATAATTACCTACCAGCATGGGATGTATGCTATCTATATATTTGAGGTTCTCTCATATGAAATTATTCAACCATTTTCAACTATTGAGGTTGTGTCTTAATATTTTCTGCTTCTATTTTATTTTATTTTATTTTTGCCCTGTGTCTTCGATCTATTTGTTGTGAATCATGAATGTTCTTGCATGGAATGTGAGGGGAATCCATTCTCTCCTCACTCTCAAATGCATTTGTAAGCATGTTAAACCATTCCATGTTGATGTTCTCTTTTTGGGTGAAATTAAGTGTGAGGATATTGCATCGATCAAGCTTGTTGGTCCTCTAAAACATTTTCTAACTCTTGGTTGGACCCCAGTGCATGTGGTGGTTCTAAAGGCCTACTTGTGGGTATTATATAGATAGTCCAAACCTGATTGTGTTGGATTTGGTGGTTATGAAGCACTTTATTGGCATTAAGATTAGGGACCCTATATTTGGCATTCTATAGATCATTTGTGTCTACGCTCCCCCAAGGTCTAGTGCTAGATTATCCACCTAGAAAGAGCTTAACTCTTTCTTTTTGGGTTTGAAGGAACCCTTCTTGTTATAGGGGATTGGATTTCATTAGTTTCTACTCCCATTTCTAATGGGAAAGACAATTGATTTCCTGGATTTTATCGGTCATGTTTGTTACTTTTTATTACATTTGGAAGTCAAGAAATGAGTCCTCCTTCGGAATTAGAAAAGTTGATCCTGGTAAGACTCTAAACACAATTATGTTTTGGCTCAAAGAATTATAATGTTCCCCTCCTGGTGTGGGGCAGTATAATGGTTTTGAAAAGTGCTTCAATGACAAAGGTAAAAATTGGGAGGTTTTCTAGATTTGAATACTTCAATTGGAATCTTATTTCGAGTAATACCTTAACGGTAGTAGGACGCAGAGAGCAACTGATATTCAGAGCTTAATCCTCCAAGAATATACAACACCATATCCGAATCAGGTACTGGTTGGGATGCAAGAGCTAGGGCATCAGCAAGCTTTTTGATTTTGAGTAAGTAATCGGCCATGGAGTCAGAACCCTTCTTCACTTGATGGAGTTGCATACGTAACTGCATAATCCGTGCTTGAGAAGACGAAGCAAAGGCAGAGGATAGCGCAGCCCAAACCTCAGCAGAGGTGCGAAGACCAACAACTTGAGAATGAACAGACTCCATGAGACTGGAGAGAATCCAGCTTAGAAGTGTTTGATCTTGATACTGCCAGGCAAGAAATTCGGGATTTGCAGTAGGTGAAGCTGATTCAGGATGTAAGAATGGAGGAGGCATGAGTTTGGTACCATTGATGAGCCCCATCAATCCAGAACTTCGAAGCAAAGGAAGGAACTGACTTTGCCAAACAAGATAATTTTCAGAGGTTAAGCGAATCGTGAGAAAGTGATGAATGTTCGAGATTCCCAGTGAAGAAGAATAATAGTGAGCAGAAGGCGATTCCATAGATGGAGCAGAAGTAACTGAATCGGAAGCCATTGATAGAGCAAAAAGCAAGAACCGTAGAAAAATCAAGAAAGGAGGAGAGAAAAAAGAGTGTAGGTGAGAAAAAGGAAATAAAATCTCAGGAGCGAACCTTCGGGAATGATACCATGTTATGAGAATGCATAATCTCAATATGAGATTATAATCTTGTATTTATAGAATGTAATTAAAACTTTACAATATGAGAAAAGAATGCTAATATACTATACGCTAATAGAGAGCAACACCAAGGAGACTGGACATGGGACACAACGTTAGCAAGAAAGGGAGAATGTCTTCACCAGTCTGATAGCGCCAAGAGATTTTTATCTTGCCTGGAAGCAGTGCTTGATGGAATAATTAATGGATAGAAAGTAGTTGTTGATTTGATTGATTTTGTATCAGGAAGTGAGGTTAAATTGTGATAAATTGCTTAGCCTTCACCTTGTTGATGCCATATCAGGTTTTATTCACCTCTTGGATCCTTGGATCTCAGTACTCAAGTTCCAGTGTTTGTTGCTCGTGAGGAATGAAATACTTTCCACAGTTTTCTTTTTTTTCCTTTTTCTTTTTATTATTGGTAACCAGAGAATTTATGGTGAATTTATATATCCTTACTTGGTGAAGGTTGACATTTTTAATGGATCTAATAGAAATCTTGCAAAGATGATTAATAGAAACAAGGCAGGCTGCAAGCAAAGAATCCAGATCTAATGCAGTAAGAGATTTGTATGAGTAGCTTAAAACTTAGGTTGGTGAGCAAAGACGAGAGTGAAAGAAGCTTGTATGATCACTTTGTATGTTCACTATTTTTAGATTATGCTTAATTCTAAAGAATTTTATCAAATCCCCTACCATTTCAAAATTTCCGAAGTACCTTCTTTTAGCTTTAGATCAATTTCTACTTCCAAGAGGAAAAAAGGAAGAAAGAAAGAAAGAAGTAGGGAGGGTGAGAGTAAGGGTGCCAATTCAGTATGGCACAGTACTGTATCGAATTTCAAAACCTCATATTGAAACTATACCGTACCGAATTTATACGGTACGGTATGAAAATTGTATTTTTGAAAACGGTTCAGTACGGTTTCGATATAAAAACAACATGGTTGGTATACAGTACAGTATAATTTCAGTATGAAAAAATCGATTCTTCTAATCTTCAAATTGTAGCTGCAACTCCATCGATCTATGCCTTCTCACCTCTGGGTTTGAGGAGACAACAATAAAGCCAGATCTACTGAGGTTTTTGTCTAGCAGTTCTGGAGGCAGAAAGACGCTGGCAGTCCTTCGATGTGTGTCTCTCGCCTACTTCTCCTTTCTCCTCTCTCTCTTCCTTGCTCTCTTCTCTCAGCTCTTCTCCTCGACAGGTGTCTTTGGTGGCGGAGAAGCGGTAGTGGTCCTCCACCACCCTCTCCTCCTCCTCTCACTCTTCTCCTTCTTCTCCTCCCCTCCTCATCTCCTCTCTGTTTCGGCAGTTCTCTGGTCATGCTCTCTTATCTGAGCACCTTTCTCCTCCCTCTGATCTATTTTTGCAGAGGTTACGTTGATCATTAGACTTTTGATGAATGACATTCAACAACAACAACAATAAGCCTTGTCCCAACTAAATGGGGTCAGCTACATGGATTCTTGCCCTCCAATCAATTCTGTTTGAGGCCATGCTAGATACAAGGCCTAAGCTATACATATCCTTTCTCACCACTTCTCCTAAGGTTATCTTAGGTCTACCCCTAGCTCTTCTAGTTCCTTCAATATGGATTATATCATTTCTCCGAACAGGAGCATTTATAGGTCTCCGTTGAACGTGGTCGTGCCACCTCAAACGACTTTCTCTAAGCTTATCACTTATGGGAGCAACTCTTAGACCAACTCTAACATGATCGTTTCTTATCTTATCCATCCTAGTTTTGCCACTCATCCATCTTAGCATCCTCATTTCTGCTACATTGAGTTTATCTATATGATTCTTTTTAACAGCCCAACACTCTGCACCGTACATCATAGCTGGTCGAACAACGGTCCTATAAAATTTTCCTTTAAGCTTTAATGGAATACGCCGATCACATAAGACCCCGGACGCACCTCTCCACTTCATCCACCCTATTTTAATTCTTTGGGAAACCTCATCCTCTAAATCACCTCTTTTACTTATGATTGAACCTAGGTACCTAAAACAATCACTCTGAGGAATCTCTTTATCATCAAGTATCATCACTTCATCATCTGCCCGATCATGACTAAAGTTACAAACTAGATATTATGTCTTCGATCTACTAAGTTTAAAGCCTTTTGATTCCAAAGCTACTCTCCATGATTCTAATTTGGTATCAATCCCCACTTGGGTCTCATCAATCAACACAATATCATCCGCAAAAAGCATACACTAGGGGACCTCATCTTGAATGTCTTTGGTTAATTCATCCATTACCAGTGCAAATAGATATGGGCTTAAAGTTGACCCTTGATGTAGCCCAACTATTATCGGGAATTCATTACTTTGTCCGCCCACTGTTCTAACACTAGTCACCGAACCATCATACATATCCTTAACTATATCTACATATTTACTTGCAACACTTCTTTTCTCTAGTACTTGCACAATTAACGCTCTAGGGACTCTATCATAAGCTTTTTCTAGGTCAATAAATACCATATGAAGGTCTTTCCTACATTCTCTATACTTTTCCATAAGTCTCCTAATTAAGTAAATAGCCTCCGTTGTAGATCTTCCCGGCATAAACCCAAATTGGTTCTCCGTAACTGTAGTTAAGTGTCTCAAACGGGTTTCAATTATTCTCTCCCATAATTTCATCGTATGGCTCATCAATTTAATGCCTCTATAGTTATTACAACTTTGAATATCTCCTTTATTTTTGTAGATTGGAATCACAACACTTCTCCTCCATTCATCTGGCTTTTTCCCTGTGCTCATAATCTTATTAAACAACTTAGTCAACCAAACTAGTCCATGGGTTCCTAAGCTCTTCCATACTTCAATTGGGATTTCATCAGGACCTTGTGTCTTGCCGAGTTTCATCCTCCTTAAAGCTTCTTTTACTTCGGACATCGAAATTCTACGTATATAAGTTCAGACACTGGTGCCTTGGTGAAAAGTGTAATCGTCCGAAACATAAGTGCTTGAAAAATGCTCATTTAGTAAACTAGAGAAATAGGTTTCCCATCTTTTCTTAATATCCTCCTCACAAACTAAACTTTAGCATCTCCATTTTTAATACATCTAACATGGTCAAGATCTCTACTCTTCCTATCCCTCATCTTAGCTATCTTATAAATAGATTTTTCCTCTTCCTTTGTGCCCAACTTATTGTATAACTCTTCATACTTCCTTTCCCTTGCTTTTCCCGAATTTTCTTAGCTTCATTTCTATCCAACCTATACCTTTGAAGATCCTCAACATCCTTAGTTCTTTGCCATGTCTTAAAACTAGCTTTTTTATTCCTAATGGCAACTTGAACCTCACTATCCCACCACCACGTCTCTCTATAAGAATGGATCTTTCCTTTTGATTCACCTAGAACATCTTTAGCCACCTTCTTAATACACATAGCCATCTCATTCCACATTGCATTGGTATCCCCTTTAAAATCACATTTTCCTTGTTTGACTACTTCATTAACGAAGGATTTAGAGTACTCTCCTTTCAAATTCCACCATCTTATTCTGGGATAGTTTACCTTGGACCTTTTATGTGTTCTTGGGACTAAGCACATATCCAAGACCACAAGTCTATGTTGTGCAATTAAGCTTTCCTCCGGTATCACCTTGCAATCCCTGCACAACAATCTATCAGTCCTTCTAGTTAGGAAGAAATCTATTTGGCTTCTATGTTGTCCACTTTTGAAAGTAATTAAATGTTCATCTCTCTTTTTGAAGTAAGTATTTATAATAGATAGAACAAAAGCAGTAGCAAAATCCAAAATTGAAATCCCCTCCTCATTCCTTTCTCCAAAACCATATCCTCCATGAACACTCTCATATCCTCTTTGATCTTTTCCAATATGTCCATTTAAATCACCTCCTATGATAATCTTTTTTCCTTGACGAATTCCTTGCATTAATCCATCCATATTTTCCCAAAATTCTAGCTTTAGACTTTCATCTAGTCCTACTTGAGGTGCATATGCACAAATTATATTTACGAACTCTTTCTCCATTACAAGCTTGATTGCAATAATCCTATCACCCACTCAATGTAAGTAGAATAAATATTTAATGGATAATATTAACTGGTCTATAACAACTACTATTAATTGATCATATTACTTCAATTACACTCAAATAATTGTAATGTTCATCTTCTTATTATTACTAGATGTAACTACATATTGGTTTGTGACAAATCTTTCATTGGACCAATTTGTCCTATTTATCACCTACAAAACCACTTAAATACTTCTCATATTAAATTAATTCCATTGTGCATCAGGGCATTTGGTCTAGTGGTATGATTCTTGCTTTGGGTGCAAGAGGTCCCGAGTTCGATTCTCGGAATGCCCCATCATTTGCAATAATTTTATTTATTTGTTGTACTGTTTATTTGTATTACATTTGTAGCACACCTTTCATAGTTGAAATTTATATTTAAAAAAAAAAATCAATTTTAAGGGGTTGTATGGTAACTATTTCAGCACACTTAATTTTGTATAATAATTCGGTCTAAAAAATGTGTGATGAAACAGCCTATTGGTACACATATTGCTTGCTGGCATGGACACAATTTTGAAAAAATGTGGAAGGCACACTTGAGAAAACTTGGGGAAAAACATGACTCAAGGGTAATCGAGTAATTTGACTCAAAAATAATAAAAGTATAAAACTCATCTCTTCTTCGTGACAAACCCCATTTCTAATTGATGTGGAGAAAATATGATCGAACTTGGTTCATACTTGGTTTGACCTTCGACTCCGGTCGGGACGAAAGGAATCGACTTGCTTCCGAGCGAGCCGGGTCCAGGAGGTAGCTTGCTGAGGAAGAAAACTAAATCAGCAACAAGCACGCCCCAATCCAACTTATGTATTAGGTTAATTACCCTAATGATGGCAAACACAACTTGACGGCTGTCACTTATCACTGTTGAAAGGATAATCATCAGATAACCGTGAGGTTATCTCAGCGAGTCCTCTACTAGTTCAAACTAGTAGAAGTCTATCACTCAACGGATCTAACTGTTAGAATCCAACGACTATCCGAAGAAGGCTCAAATACATCCAAAGAAGAAGATTCGAAGGTACACTCTATATAAACATCACTTACCTACAAGGTGAGAAGGAGGAGGGATCCAGATCCATACAAACACATTTGGACGTAAACACTCAGATGCTTATGATCTAAATTGTATTCCAGTTATTCATTCCTTAGCTTTGCGCTTCTAGCAGAGTTGTTTGTGATTAAGTTCATTGACTGACTTATCCTTCGGAGGTGGACTCCCGACCCCAGCGGTCAGGCCACATCTAACGCTTTTGGTTTGCAGGTCATTCTAAGGAGATCTAAGGGCTGAGCAGATTTTGGACGCATCATTTGGCACCGTCTGTGGGAATTCGATTCAGAAAGCTATGGTGACTAGATCAGCAGCAGCCGCTGCACAACGTGATACTGGTGTCCAAATCCCTGGAGTAAATAATTCAGATAGTCCTCAGGAAAGTTTACCACCTCTCGAAGTAGATGGCGGTCAAGGGGGACACAATCCTCCAGAGACACTCCAAAATCAATTGGATCAATTGAAAGTCCAACTTTTGGACATAAGTCAAGCACACGGTGTGCTAACCAAACGAGTGGTATTACCACAAGAACCTGATCATCGCGACACAGGAAGGCGTGTATTGCCACGGGATGAAAGATTAATTGAAGATCAGAATATCGGTCAGAACTTTCGTGAAGGTGACCGAGTGCCTAGGAGAGTCGACGATCTACCTAGGCGGGACGATCGGTTTGACGGACCGCAAGGAAGTACAACCGATTAGAATACAAGGTTGGTTACAAGAGTGAGAACTCACTCACCAACTGTTAGACGAGCTGTTCGTGACGAGCAAGCTGTTCGTGATGAGTGAGCTGTTCGTGATGAGCGAGTTGTTCGTGATGAGAGGGCTTTTCGTGACGATCGGAATGTTCGTGATGATCGAGTAGTCCGTGATGATCGTTTTGTTCGGGGTCGTGATCGTGTTGCAGAAGATCATTCAACACATATTGGTCAAGAATTGGCCAATATTAATCAAAAGCTGGGACAACTGGCTAGAGGAAGAATAACTGATGATATCTATTCAGTTATTCGAAAGACTCCATTTGCCGAGCCAATTGCGGGATACCAGTTTTCTCATAATTTCCGTTTGCCAACTTTTTCCACATTCGATGGCTCTAGAGATCCTACGGCCCACATCGGTTATTATTAGCAGACTATGGCAGTTGCAGGTAATTCTGATGAAATTCTCTGCAGGGTTTTTGGTTCATCTTTAACCAGAGCAGCACAGAAATGGTTCTCGAACCTCCCATCAGGAAGGATCGTGAATTTTGATGAGTTGACGCGCAAATTCATTGGGCGATTCCAGAGTGGAATCCAGATTAAGAAGGCAGAGGAAACCTTGTTTACTATTAGACAAGGAAATAGCGAATCGATCAGAGAATATCTAAAGAGATTCAATAGAGTTACAATGGAGATAGAGAATCTAGATGAGCATGTAGCTAAAACTGTTTTGTTCACTGGACTCACTAACCGAAGACTCTTGGAGTTATTACTTCAAGATATGCCTACAACTTATGCTGAGTCTGTACAGAGATGCCAAAAGCAAGCTGAAGTCACGGAAATCTTAGATGCACGCCAGGGGGACAATAAAGCCTCCTCCAAAGAACAAAAGGCTCCTGAGAACAGGCGAAGCCAAACCCAGAATGTTCGTGATCAAGTTGGAAAGCCTCAGGCATGGCGGCAGAGATCTCCCTATAAAAGTGAGTATACTCCATTAAATACTCCTTGGGCTGATATTTTGAATATCATTAAGAAGCGAAATATTTTGAAGTGGCCTCCAAAGATTCCTTTAAAGCCTGGAGAACAACAGGATCGAGAAAAATATTGTCGTTTCCACAAGGATTACGGTCATTATACCAATGATTGTCAACATTTGAAGGCAGATATTGAGAGATTAATATCTCAGGGACATTTGTCCAATTTTGTTAATAAGAGAAGAGAGGAGCCACGTGAGACTGGCCCCAAAAGGGATCATTTGGATAGTCCAGAACAACCGAAGGAGGCTCCGAGGTCTAAAAAAGGTAAGGAGGTGATTGATGCTACTCGGTCACCGATCCTTACAATATTCGGAGGCCCAAAACCCGAATCACTCCGAAGGTTGAAAACAAAATCTAAATTTGTTGGAACCGGAGAAACGCAGAAGCATAAGAGGCCGAATGGTGAAGATTCTATCACCTTTGGCAAAGAAGATGAGAGAGTCATTTGTTTACCTCATGATGATGCCATAGTCATCAAGGTAGAGATCGCGCGCCGAGAAGTACATAGAGTTTTAGTTGATACAGGGTCTGCTGCGGACCTAATATCTTATGAGGTGTATCAAAAGCTTAAGGTGGATAAGGACTTGATGGAGCCATCATCCACACATTTATATGGCTTTGCAGGATCGTCTGCAATAGTGAAGGGATCTGTCCAGTTGGACCTATCAATTGGGAGTTTTCCCAAGGAAGCTACCGTCTGAATAAATTTTTTGGTGGTTCGGGAACTTCCAGCTTACAATGTTATCCTCGGGCGGCCATCTTTGTCCAAGCTAGGTGCTATTGTTTCTACGAAGCACCTGAAGATAAAATTCCCGACTGAGATGGGAATCGGTCAAGTTTCATCTGACCAAAGGATCTCTCGGCAATGCTATGTTGCCTATTTGAAGGACAAGGAGGGCCCAAGGAAGATGACTGCTACCAATAGAAGTATGGGATGATCGGGAAGAAGCAGAAATGCAAAGGCCGAGCAGTAGAAAAGCTAGAGCAAATCCAGTTGTTTACTGATAATATAGAAAGGATTACTTACATCGGATCTGAGCAGCTGGAAGAGTTCAAAGGAGAGTTAAAGTCTTTTCTTCAACAAAATAGTGATGTATTCGCATGGTCTGCTGAGGACATGCTAGGAATCGATCGAAATGTTGCAGAGCATAAACTCTGGATAGATCCAAAGGTGAAACCAATCATCCAAAAAGGGAGAAATTTCTCCATAGAAAAGTAGGAAGCCATTCGGGGTGAAGTTGAAAAACTTGAAGAGTTTTGGTTTCATAGAACCAATTGAATGCCCAACTTGGTTAGCCGACGTGGTAATGGTCAAGAAGGCGAATGGGAAGTGGAGGATGTGTACAGATTACACTGACCTCAATAAGGCTTGTCTTAAAGATTGCTATCCGTTGCCTAGGATTGACCTCTTGATAGATGCAACTGCAGGATATGAAACCTTGAGTTTCATGGATACCTACTCGGGGTATAATCAGATCCTCAAGAATAAGGAGGATGAAAAATTTACGGCTTTCATGATTGATCGTGAAAGCTTTTATTATAAAGTCATGCCGTTTGGCCTGAAAAATGCAGGAGCTACATATTAGAGGGCTGTCACATATTCAAAGACCTAATCGTGAAAAATGTTGAGGCTTATGTTGACGATATGCTAGTAAAAAGCATTGCAAGGGCAAAGCATATCGCAGATTTAACAGAAGTATTCACAATCTGCGAAAAATATCAAATGAAGTTGAATCCGGAGAAATGCACCTTTGGAGTATCTTCAGGCAAGTTCTTGGGCTTCATGGTGTCACAAAGAGGTATTGAGGCTAATCCAGCCAAAATACAAGCTTTAATTGATATGGAAGCCCCAAAAACTGTTCGGGATGTGCAGTGCTTGATTGGGAGAATAGCTGCTCTAAACCGTTTCATCTCAAAATTTGGAGAAAAGTGTCTACCATTTTTTAAGGCACTTAAAGATTTGAGGGGAAGCAAGGAAGCGAATTGGACTGAAGAGTGCTAGAGAGCTTTTGAGGAATTAAAAGAAACACTGGGAAAACCACCGCTTTTATCCTGACCCGAAAGGGGAGAAGTTTTACAGCTATATTTAGCAGCATCCCTTTCAGCAGTCAGTGCAGTACTCGTTTGGGAGAAGAATAAAAGGCAATGGCCAATTTATTATGTTAGCCACGTTTTACTTGATGCGGAGACGCGGTATTCTCAGATCGAGAAGCAGGCTCTAGCTCTCATGATAGCAGCTAGGAAGCTACGGCCATACTTTCAGGCTCACTCGATAGAGGTATTTACAACTTTCCCTTTTAGTAAAGTTCTTCGTAAACCTGATTTGTTTGGAAGGATGGTAGCCTGGTCAGTTGAACTCAGTGAGTTCCAAGTAAGCTTTAAGCCTAGAACGACAATCAAAGCTCAGGCACTGGCCGATTTTGTAGTAGAAACTACTGCACCAATGGAGAACATTGTTGAAGAGCCCATTATACCAACCATTTGGGAAGTATATGAGGACAGTTCGAGTAATAAAGACGAAGCAGGGGCTGGAATTCTTTTGAAGAGTCCAGCAGGATTTATCATTCGATATGCATTGAGATTTGCATTCGAAGCTAGCAATAATGAAGCAGAATATGAAGCAGAATATGAAGCCTTGATAGCTGGACTCAGATTGTCAAAAGCATTGGTAGTAGCAGATGTAACTATTTATAGTGACTCTCAGCTTATTGTCAATCAAGCTCAGGGTGAGTATGGTATTAAAGAACCTCGCTTGCAAAAATATCGAGCGATTGTGCAAGCATTGCAAAAAGAATTCAGGAATTTGAAGGTATGTCAGATTCCAAGGACAGAAAACACAGTGGCAGATGAGCTATCCCGATTAGCCAATGCCAAAGAGAAAAATTTAGACCCTTCGGTCTACATTGAAGAGATAACATTTCCAAGTTATCACGAGAAATAAATTTCTTACATTGCAGCAGAGCGTTGCTGGATGGATCCAATAGTGGAATATCTAAGAGATGATAAATTACCGGAGGATCAAAAAGAGGCGAGATTAGTTAGAGTACGATCTGCGAGGTTCATTATGGAAAACGGAAGGTTGTACAGAAGATCTTATTCTGGACCGAGATGTTTAGGTCCCGAAGGAGCGGAGTCGGCTCTGGCTGAAGTACATGAAGGGATTTGTGGAGCTCACATGGGTGGACAAGCCCTGGCCCACAAAATCCTGAGACTTGGGTTATATTGGCCTAAGATCCAACAAGCTACTATGGAATATGTTCACCGGTGTAGCAATTGTCAAGTCCATGCTACAGTATCCAAACGCCCAGCAGAAACCATGACATCAATTCTAGATCCCATCCCTTTTGCGATGTGGGGAATCGATATCATGGGTAAATTCACCAAGGCGTCAGGCGAAAGAGAATATCTGATAGTAGCAATTGACTATTTCACTAAATGGGTTGAGGCCAGCGCCCTAGCAACAATCACTGAAAGAAAGGTGGAGAAGTTTATACTTGAGTCAATCATATATCGCTTTGGGATGCCGAAGATAATCGTTACTGATCATGGTTCCCAATTTGACTGTCCACAATTCGAGCAGTTTTGTGGAACTTACATGATCGAGCATCGTATGTCATCAGTGGCATACCCCCACAGCAATGGACAAGTAGAGGTTACTAACCGAACGCTACTTGAGGGAATAAAGAGAAGACTTGAGGCCAATAAAGCCTTATGGGTCGAAGAACTGCATAATGTACTGTGGGCCTACCGAACTACAATTCGAACACCCACAGGAGAAACTCCATACAGATTGGCTTATGGATCCAAAGCATTGGTACCAGTGGAAGTAATGGCGGGAACATTGTGGGACAGAGAGTTCGAAGAAAAAGCGAACGAGCAAGGACTGCTTGATAGTCTTGATTTGTTGGATGAAGTTCGAGCAAAAGCAATAGCACGAACTCAACATTATCAATGAAGGATAGCATCACATTATAATACCCGAGTAAAGAATCGTCGGTACTTAGCAGGAGATTTGGTATTGAGAAATACCTTAGCTTTAGATCCATGCCATCAAAGAAAATTGGACCCTTCTTGGGAAGGACCATATATGGTTATAAAACCAATCGGTTCGGGAGCTTACAAGCTGAAGAACATAACAACCCAAAAAGAGTTGGATCGCTCGTGGAATGCCAGACATCTGAAAAAATATTATCCTTGAGGATTATCAATTTTGTTCGTGATGTAAGAAATTTCAACTCAATCAATGCAATTTTTGGTTTTCAACAACTATCTTTTGATTGGGGGGCATCATACACCACACTCAAGAACAGATCCAGCCACAAGGCATCGGATGAAAATCCGAGTGAGTTCCTTCCACAAGGCATCGGTTTAACACCCGAGTAAGTTCCTTACTAGACTTATTGAATCCGGAATATCTCTAAGTAAAGGCATTGGTTTAAAACCCGAGTGAATTCCTTCTCAGACTTATTGAATTTCTCCGGAAATCTCTAAGTAAAGGCATTATAAGATCTACTGCAACAATGACTCAAATGACTAGCAAAGTTCAAAGATGAAGTTCAATTCTTTATTAAACGACCAGAAGAGGCCAACCTTTACAACCAACATATAAACAAGTGTTGGGGTACAATCTTCACTCGGTCAAAATGAGAAAGACATCATCAAGAAGTTACAAGATTGAAAGAGCTTTGCCAGAAGTCATACAGAGTCAAGAAGCAACACAAATTCAGGAAGAAGAAGAACAGAGTCGAGAAAAAACATGTTATCAAAATCCTCTGCAATTCCATACTCTTTATCCAACTTGACCAGAAGAAGTCTGATCTTTGATGAAACCTGTACTCAGGCCAAGTTCTTCATAACTGAATCCTTGGAGAGGAGCATAAGGAGGGGAATCATCGAGATAATGCATGATATCCGGATCCGGGGGCAGAGGATCAATCTTATCCTTGGTCCAGTTAGGAGAAGGAAGACCCAGCTTGGCAAACACTTCAGGATGACAAACAACGTTGTAGGGAGTCGTATCGAAATGAGGATCTTTCCTGCAAGTTATAACCATTCAGCATGTCAACAAAGGGCTTACTGTGCAAATACTTGAAGATGCAAGCTCTACAAACTGTCAATTGGAAGGGATTCGGGCAAGGGAATGTTAGCTTGCCTTTGGGGTAACGCTTCAGATCCTTTCGCCCCTGACTTTCCTACTTCTCGTTCCAGCCGCTGGATCTTCTCCCTGGCATCATCCAAGTCTGAACGGAGTTGCTCAATCACAGAGTTCTTCTCTCCTGCAACCTCCCAAGCTAACTTCCTAAGGCGAGCAATTTCAACGTCCTTAGCTTTGGAGTCTTCCCGAAGCCTGGAAACTTCATTACTCGGTTTACTGAGTCTAGAGGCTGCTTCCACTTGGTTGTGGAAGTTGCTAGTGAGACTCCTGCGAACAACTTCCGAGTTAGACAGGAGTAAAAGAATAATCTTCAGCATCAAAAGATAATGAAGAAAAACTTACATCACCAGTGACTTCATAAAGTCATCGTCTGGAAGTTTGGAAAGAACTCTGCTCTGGGTAAGCATTTGAGCAGCAGTGCACTACTCCAGCGCTTTATCAAACTCGTTTGACACTAATTCAGACTTCCTCAGGGGAGGAGAAGGATGAGCTACATCAAGAGAAGGATGAGCTGCATCATCCACCAACCAACGACGCTTCCCAATGGCAAAATCCTCCGGCTCCAAAGAAGGAGAGGAAGAGGATGCCAAACAAGCACTAGAGTTGGAAATAGAAGCAGCACCTGCTGGGACCACGCTTTCGTCAGATGCCAACATAGTTGCCTCAGATGTCTGAAGGGCCTCCTTCAAAGAATCCCGAATGGTTTCTCCAACAGTGACATCAACAGCACAAGCAGCGACGAAAGGATCAAGATCTTCCTGGGAAGATCGAATGATCTCTTCAGGCAGAGGGAGCGTAGGAGAAACATCAGTCTCCTCACGTTTAGAAGATTCACCAGATGCAATCACCTCACTGGCAGCAACATGCGTCGGTACTGGGATAGTCTTCTTGTAGGAATTCGCCCTAATAAAGCTCAAATTGATTCTTGGAGGCACTGCAAGTACAGAAAAGGCAATATCAGTACAAAAATCCAATAACACTCAAACAAAGGGAAAACCCTAATTCTCAAATATCCATTAAGTGAACCCCAAGTATTACTACTGTGAAGTTCACTCAGGGGGAAGGAGAAGAGATTCCTGACATGGGCAAAGTAAAAGCTTACTTGTTCAGATGCTGATCGAAAATATTGTTGGAATACGGAAGAGTACGAACGCAGAAGAGGAAGACGGAATGTCGTTTTGTTTTGCAAATCTAACTTGCAGATAGCAAGATAAATGAGAAGTACCCTTGAGGAACTTAAATAGCCTCAGGGAGTGAGGCAAGGGTTGAGAAAAGGCAACCAAAGGACCGGATCGAAGAAACGCTTCGAGTTCTTCAAAAAGTAAGATCGACGGTCAGAGGAAAGCCACGTGGAAACATGCACCTGGTACGAGAATACCTCCAACCGTCGCGCCACCACTTAAATGATATTTATATTTCCAACTCGTTGGGAGAAGTGAGTGGTACACAAAGGCAGGGAAACGTTTGGACTTCGTAATAAATGAAGGAGCCGTTGAGAATATGTAAAAGCTGGAAGCTGAAACATCTCTCCCGAACGCCTCTTCATGATATCCCAAAGGTCATCCCTCGTCAAGATATAAGGAGTTAAGTGATAAGTGATAATATATATCATTTATATTTTATTTCCAAGACAAGCTTTTGGATATAGGATGAGGAAATATTAAAGAAATCATTGGAAAAGTTCTATTTTCATTGATTATGGAGGGTCAAGCATCGACGATCGAGATTTGAAAACGATTTTAAAGTTTGAACTCACGAATCCAAAACAGGCATTTAGAAACTGTCGCTTGGGTTACGTGAGCCACGATCGTTCGACTACGAAAGGACGCGTGGCATTGCCCTCACAACGCTCGAGGAAAAAGTGACAACCGCATTAAATGTGATATGACATCTAGTGGGATATGCAAAGACTATTGCTTGACGAAGAACCCAGTTAAAAACCAAGCCCTCGGGATCGACCGAACGCTTGGCTGGGGGGCTCGTGATGTGGAGAAAATATGATCGAACTTGGTTCATACTTGGTTTGACCTTCGACTCCGGTCGGGACGAAAGGAATCGACTCACTTCCGAGCGAGCCGGGTCCAGGAGGTAGCTTGCTGAGGAAGAAAACTAAATCAGCAACAAGCACGCCCTAATCCAACTTATGGATTAGGTTAATTACCCTAATGATGGCAGACACAACTTGACGGCTGTCACTTATCACTGTTGAAAGGATAATCATCAGATAACCGTGAGGTTATCTCAGGAGTCCTCTACTAGTTCAAACTAGTAGAAGTCTATCGCTCAACGGATCTCACTGTTAGAATCCAACGACTATCCAAAGAAGGCTCAAATACATCCAACGAAGAAGATTCGAAGGTACACTCTATATAAACATCACTTACCTACAAGGTGAGAAGGAGGAGGGATCCAGATCCATACACACACATTTGGACGTAAACACTCAGATGCTTATGATCTAAATCGTATTCCAGTTATTCATTCCTTAGCTCTGCGCTTCTAGCGGAGCTGTTTGTGATTAAGTTCATCGATTGACTTAGCCTTCGGAGGTGGACTCCCGACCCCAGCGGTCGGGCCACATCTGACGCTTTTGTTTTGCAAGTCATTCTAAGGAGATCTAAGGGGTGGGCAGATTTTGGATGCATCACTAACCTTAGCTATTGTCATCAAATTTCTTTGTGTGCGATAAAAACTTCCTTCATTCTTCCCTACAACAATTGAACTTTTTTTCTTTTTTTTTTTGGAATGAGGTTCATCCGGTCCAGCTTGCGCGCACCACGACTACATCCTCAACGAGTTTTTTTATATATTAATATAGGCGCGGCTTCGCCCCTAGCCCCGAGGGGATTCAAACTCTTACCTCCTATGTGGAAGCGTTGGGCTATGCCAACTGAACCACCCCTCGGGGTTACAACAATTGAACTTTCTCCAACGAAGAAGATGACCTACTGGCTGGCTCTTGATCTTTCTCCAACAAAGAAGAAGACATGCTCTCAACCTCTCTTTTGACTTGCTGTAAAGGAATGATATCATCACTCTACACCTCAATCAATTCAAAGAGAAAAATTCTTTTGTTGCTATTATACTTGATGATGGTGTCCATTTGATCGTAACTTCATGTCCCTCTCAAGTGGTAAACTTGAAGATATCAAGAACAACATCAAATTCACTCTCTTAGGCTGGATGGTTGATGGAATTGTGGTTACAATGTATGATTTAACCCATTTTCTATCCAAATCCTTCAACTCCAAGATGTTTGAAGTTGATGGATTTCACTTAGTGGAAGGTGCTACCGATCGCTTCACCATCAAATGCAGGAATGAGAAAAACTCATAATCTTATACTCTTTGCTTAACCGTGGAATTACAAGGGATATCTAATCATTTTTCAACCTTGGGATCATAGCAGACTAGCTACCATCCTTCCTTTTCGCTATGTGATTATGTGGGTTCAGATTCTCAAACTACACTGGTGTTTTCATGATCATGATGTGCTCAATTTGATCTTCAACAAGGTGGGATATATTATTGAATGTCCCAACGTTGATGGATCTTCCCCCATTCGTTCCAGCTGCTTGCGTTCTACTACCGATTAACCAAGATCTAACTTCTTCAATTCCGTTTGAAATTGCACCAAATGAGGTTATACAGGTTAAATTTGCTTATGAGTTACGCCCTACTCTCATGTGTTCCTATTGTATCCGCATGGGCCATAAACACTCAGATTGCAAATTTTGCAAATTGGCTCCTTCTCAAGCTAGTACTAGAGATGTCCTTTCAACTCATCATGCCCATATACCTCTTGCCGCAATTCCTCCTAGGCAAAATGGGCAAGTAAAGTTGATTACGGATTTGTATGATGAAGTTTTCATTCGAAATTTCTGCAATGATCTTTCACTTTATGAAGGTCCCGTCCCGAAATCTAGAGAGGATGCAATCAAACGGAGCTTCAACAAACTTGCCTTTGTTTATGAAGTCTGCATCCCTCCTCACATTGAAGGATCGCAATCCCCAGCTGTAGCCATCATTCAGCCCGCAAGATCAACAACAACTATTATCTCTACTGGCATTCACGATGTGGATATGCACTTTATTATTCACCACCTTAATCCTCCCCATTCATTGTTGGAATTTACACAGCATCTCCCACTCCATCAATGGAGTATGTAATAGTGTACACTCCCCTTGCTCCTCCTACAACTCCAGTGGATTTCACCCATACCACATTATCTACTAATGTGGAGCTCGACCTTTAGAACATATGGACCTCAACTTTCCCAGCCACTTCGTCTAGAAACAATACAGGCATGTTGATAGTTACTGAAGACTCTAATAAGTTACCGTGTAAACGCAAGCTAGTGCTGCAAGAAATTTTGGAGGGAGACCACAAAAATCAAGAATCATATTCAAGAAAGAAAATGAGAGTCGATTAGTATGGCTCTAATCTATTATGCACTGAGGCAATGATGGCTAGCTTGGAAAGGCCATCAGGGGAGAAATGAGAGCTCTATCTCTCAATTGTAGAGGAATGGGTCGATCTTCTATATAGAAGGAGTTAGAGGTCCTCATTTGTAATCATAGACCCAACTTTGTCTTCCTTTCCAAAGTTAAGTCTGCTAGTTTAAATGTTAGTCTATTAGGTTAAAAAATGGGTTTTTCTAAGTTTGTTTCTGTCCCCCTTGAAGGTCAATGTTGCTTGTATCTCAAGATATCACGCAAGTATACGTATCGCAATCAAGTAATAAATGATAAGTAAAGTATCGATCCCACGGAGAATTATATCATTAACTTTCAATGTAAAAATAAAATTGATTTAAATGAAATTAACAAGGTTGATTGGTGTTTGTCTAACTAATTAACCAAATGACAGGTAAAGAAAACTAAGGAACTAAAATGTAGATTTGAGCAATGGAAGAAACTTAATGAGTGACAAGTGTGTTAGGAATCAAGTTTCCGTTCCCCTGAATTTTAAAACACAAATACTAAAGCAATACTACAACCCCAAGATAAATCAAGAACTTGGAATGAATGGCAATATGGTATTTTCCAATACACATAAGCTAGCATCCTAAATCAACATCAGCATATTCCTATGAGTTGAATTAGATGCAATTTAAACCCAATCCAATCAATGGTAATGTGAGGTAATTGGGTATTCCTACCCAACCTACTAATTAACACAACCTATTAAAGATGATGCTAACTCACACATTCAACAAACACCTAGACTTCATTAATTTTCCAATTAATGAAATCATAACATTCATTCAAGAAAGATCATTCAGAACTGAAATTAGTCAATATAACATGCTGATTCATTAACAATAAAGTGGATTGCAATAAAACTAAAGAACACATGATTAGTTACATATCAAAATTCAGGTTTAGGTACTACTATCATCCCAACACGCTAGATTTAGCCCATACGATTCAATGCATAAAACCAAGTATAGTTGACATGAGACTAGAATAAGAAGATGAGTTATAAACAGAATGACTGGCTTCATGCTTCCACTGGCTCCGGCTTTCTTCTTGACAAATCGCAACTCCGGTCTCCTTGCTTCCCGAGCTCCGGTTCGTTCTCTACCTCCTTCCTCTCGCCAAGTCTCTCTTCCACACCTTGGTCGAATCTCCCCTCTTGTCCTCCTTGCCTCTCTTCTCTTTCTTCCATTGTCTTCAATCATTAGGTTAGATTTGGCCATAGGATTAGAACTTTCCTCCGAGATCAAGGGCTGAAAACCATCATGTATTTACAAGAATTTAGTCCACTTGTTAGCCCTTTTTGGTCAATTCCATTTGATTGGATCTGAGAATATTCTGCTCCGTTGTTGTAGCTGCGGCCAACTCTACAACAAGTTAGAGGACATGTTCTTCTATTATGAATCTTCACCTACATGTTCAGAGGAGAAGCGTCATTCATCCATAGGGGTTCATGCATGGTGACTGAACTAAACAAAATGTAACATGTTAGACTAAATAGACAACACCTAATGATACTATCACTACAAAGACATACTCCTAAATCAGCCATCTCAGTATGTTATAAATCTTAACTCTATTTCATAGAGTTATCACACCCGCTGTGGTCTTGTTTCCTATTGGGGTTCTGTTGTGTTGTGTGGTCTTTGTCTGGTGTATGCATCTTTTATGTGGTGATTCTCCTTCTTGGTATTTTTCTTTGTGTGTTGGTTTGGTTCCTTCTTTCCTTTTCGGGTGCGACTCTCATACCTTGTCTCGTTTTTGATCCCTGTCTTGGTGTTGTGTTAGAATTCTTGTCCCCACTACTATCTGGTCTGGAGTTTGTCCCATTCGATTCCCTTCTTACCTTTGTTGCTTTCTTGGTCATTGCTTTGTCTCCCGTGCTTGGTGTTCTGTCTGAGCAGGCCAAGTTTTGGGTTTGTTGGTTGATTCTTTGCATTTGTTGTAGCTTCCTTTTTGGCCCGGTTCCCTATGTTGTGACTCCTCGATAGCTCTCCTGTTATCTTTGGATCGTTCTGGTGCCGGTCTTTCGTTTGGGCCTTCTGACTCATGGTCCCTGGTTGCATTCTCTTAGTCCTGGGCGGATTTCCCTTCGGGTCTCTCTCTCTTTTTTTGTTTGCTTTTTTTTTCCTTGTCTTGGCCCCCGTTCTTTTGCCGGGTCTGTTTCGTTCCTTGGCCTCCTCCTCTCTTTGGTGTGGCGGGGGTTGGCTCTTTCCTGGCTTCAGGGGTCTGCTCCTTTTCTCTCCGTGCTCGGGCCTGCTTGTCTCTTTCTCTGGTTTCTTGTCTTCCCTGTTGTGCTTGTCTCGCTTTTCGTTTTCCGCTCTGCCGCGTCTTTTTCCCTGGGCCCCGTGGCTTTTGCATCCTGGGTTGTTGTTTTGGTCTGGCCTCCCCCTGGGGCTGTGGTTTCCTTTTTCTCCGGTTGGGGGCTGCGGTCGTGGTCCCCTTCTTGGTGCTGCTTCTCTTCCTTCTCCTTCGTCCCTTGTTCTTGTTCTCCCTCGGGTGCTTCCCTTTCCCTGCTTGGCTGTCTTTTGGTCTCTGGCCCTTTTTGCTGTTGTTCTTTTCCTGGTTTTGTTGGGGCCTTCGCCTCGTTGCTCTGTCTGCCCTCTGCGGGCTTTGTTGCTGCGTTGCTTCCTCCTTCTCTTCGCTCGTTTCGGTGTGTTGGTCTGTTTTGTGTCTGGTCCCTTCTCCTTTTCTGGTTCTGCCCTTTGTTCTCCTTCGGTTTCGGTCCTTGTCCCCTTCTCTTTGTTCTTTGTTCTTGCTCTCTCTCTGTTCTTTTTTGGGGTTCCTCTCGGGGGGCTCTCCCTTGCGTTTGGTGTCTCTCTTTTTGGGTCTGGTTGCTTTCCGTCTCCTTGTGCTTTGGGTGGTGGGGGGTTGGGTTTTGTGGTGGGCTTCGGGGGGGTGGGGGGGGGGGGTTTTTCGTTGTGGTTTTGGGTTGGTTGGTGGTTTGGGTTTTTTGGTTTCGGGGGGTCTTGTGTTTTTGTGGTTGGTTGGGGGGGTTTCTTTGTTCTTTGTGTTTGCCTGCGTCCTTTGTCTTCCCTCGCTGCTCTGGGGTGTTGTTTACTCCTTTCTTTGTTTTGTTTTGCCCCCATCCTCTCTTTTGTTCCCCCTCCCCTCTTCTGTTCTTTCTATCTTCTTTTTTTTTTTTTTTTTTTTCCCCTTCTTCCCTTCTTATCTGTACCTCCCTTCTTTTTGCCTCTTGGGTTGTTGGATTTTCTCTCTGGTCTCCCCTTCTGATCCCTGCCCTCTAGTTCCCGGCCTTTTGTTTCTTCTTTGCCCTTCCTTTGGCTCCTCCTCTATTCTTCATGTCGTTCTCCTCCCCTTTTAGCTTTCTATCCTTCTTTCCTCTTGCTCTTCTCCCGTCCAGGGCTATCTTCTTCTCCTTTGTTTCCTGGGTGTTTGGCCTGGCTGTTGGTGTTTGAGGGGTTCTCTAACTAGGTGCTCTTCTTTGTTTGGGCTTTGGTTTCACTCGAATCGCTCAATCTCTCCCCCTCCTTTGTCTTGCCTCTACATCCTTTCCTCTTCTCTCCCTTTTCTTTCTTTCCTGCTCTGTGGTTTTTTCCTCCCCCCACTCTCCCTCCTCGGTTCCCCCCTCTTCTTTGCCTCTGTTTCCCTGGCTGTCCTTGGCTTTACTGCCTGCCTCCCTTGTTCTCCTTTCTCATGGTGCTTGCTTTGAATCTTGCTCTTCCTTCCTATCTCCTTCTGCTCTTTGTGGGGGTTCCTGGTTGTGTTCCTTGCTTGGCCTTGGAGAGGATGAGGTCGAGCGGGTGGAGTGGGCTTCTTCGTCCTTGAGCATTCCGGTGTTGGGTCTGCCTCCACCGATTATGGTGTTGCTTGGGTTTTGGCTTCTTTACCATCTGTGCTGTTCGTTGTGGCCTCTCCCCCCCTTGTCCTTATTTTTTGTCTTTTCACACTAGTTGGGATCCTTGTGGTTGTTTCTCTCTCTCTCCCTTCTTTTTCCCTCTCTCTTTGTTGTTGTGGCCTTCTCCCTCTCTCTTCTTGTCTTCCTTGCCCCTTGGGGTGCTCCCTTGGTCGGTTTGTCCCTTACCTGTGGTCTCCATTTGTCCTGAATCTATGGTGGGCTTTCCCTCCTTTCTTTCCCTCCTCCCCTCCGCCCTTCTTTCCTTGCTTCTTTTCGGTCTCATCAGCTTCCTCTATCTTCCGCCGTTGTGGGGCCCGCCGTGGGAATAGCTTCATCTCCTTCTTCTTCTCCTTCTAGTCCTCTTCCTGGAGTCTGATGGATGATCTTCTGGCTCCCCTCTCTCCTTCTCGCATTTGCATCCCTTATCTCATGTGCCTGCCTGAACTCTGGCCTCCTTCTTGGTTCGCTCTGCACCTTGGGACAGCATAGCCTCTAATGGCCCTATCTCTCCTCACTCTGCAAAATTTTGCCCTTCGCTCTATTCAGATGTCTTGTATGCTCAATCTTTTCTCAGCATGTGCTCTGGAAAGGCCATCGGGAGAAATGAGAGCTCTATCTCTCAGCAGAGATTCCTTCTATATACTTACGTCCTCACTTGTTATCATAGACCCAACTTCCCTCCAAGTTTTGTTCCCTGGTCAATGTTGCTTGTATCTCAAGATATCACGCAAGTATACGTATCGCAATCAAGTAATAAATGATAAGTAAAGTATCGATCCCACGGAGAATTATATCATTAACTTTCAATGTAAAAATAAAATTGATTTAAATGAAATTAACAAGGTTGATTGGTGTTTGTCTAACTAATTAACCAAATGACAGGTAAAGAAAACTAAGGAACTAAAATGTAGATTTGAGCAATGGAAGAAACTTAATGAGTGACAAGTGTGTTAGGAATCAAGTTTCCCTTCCCTGAATTTTAAAACACAAATACTAAAGCAATACTACAACCCCAAGATAAATCAAGAACTTGGAATGAATGGCAATATGGTATTTTCCAATACACATAAGCTAGCATCCTAAATCAACATCAGCATATTCCTATGAAGAATTGAATTAAGAATGCAATTTAAACCCAATCCAATCAATGGTAATGTGAGGTAATTGGGTATTCCTACCCAACCTACTAATTAACACAACCTAATTAAAGATGATGCTAACTCACACAATTCAACAAACACCTAGACTTCATTAATTTTCCAATTAATGAAATCATAACATTCATTCAAGAAAGATCATTCAAGAACTGAAATTAGTCAATATAACATGCTGAATTCATTAACAATAAAGTGGATTGCAATAAAACTAAAGAACACATGATTAGTTACATATCAAAATTCAGGTTTAGGTACTACTATCATCCCAACACAGCTAAGATTTAGCCCATAACAGAATTCAAATGCATAAAACCAAGTATAGTTGACATGAGACTAGAAAATAAGAAGATAGAGTTATAAAAACAAGAATGAACTAAGGCTTCAATGCTTCCACATGAGCTCCAGCTTTCTTCTTCAGCAAATCAGCAACTCCAGCAGCTCCTTGCTTCCACAAGAGCTCCAGCATTCGTTCTCTACCTCCTTCCTCTCAGCCAAGTCTCTCTTCCACACCTTGGTCGAATCTCCCCTCTTGTCCTCCTTGCCTCTCTTCTCTTTCTTCCATAAATGTCTTCAATCATTAGGTTAGATTCTGGCCATAGGATTAGAACTTTCCTCCTGAGATCAAGGGCTGAAAACCATCATGTATTTACAAGAATTTAGTCCACTTAAGTTAGCCCTTTTTGGTCAATTCCATTTGAATTGGATCTGAGAATATTCTGCTCCGTTGTTGTAGCAATGCAGCAACAACTCTACAACAAAGTTAGAGGACATGTTCTTCTATTATGAATCTTCACCTACATGTTCAAGAGAAAGAGAAACAGTCAAATTCATCCATAAAAAGAAGGGAAATTCATGCAATGGTGACAAAAATGAACTAAACAAAATGCAACATGTTAAGACTAAATAAGACAACACCTAATGAATACTATCACTAAAACAAAGACAAAATACTCCTAAATCAAGCCATCTCAAGTATAAAAGTTATAAATCTTAACTCTATTTCATAGAGTTATCAGTCAAGCATGTGGTCTTGTTTCCTATTGGAAGGTTAATACAATAGTTGATGTTGTGTGGTCTTTGTCCTGGTGTATGCATCTTTTATGTGGTGATTCTCCTAATCTATGGTATTTTTCATTTGTGTGTATGAGTTTGGTTCCTTCTATTCAACATTATCAGTGGCGAACTCTCAATAACCTTGTCTCGTTTATTGATCAACCATAGATCATTGGTGGTGATTAGAATTCTTATCTGACAACTACTACTCGGCAAGGAGGTTGTCCCATTCCTGATTCCCTTCTACTACCTTTGCTGCATTTCATAAATGAGTACAATATGCTTTGTCTACCAGTGCTTGGAAATAAGTTCACCTGGATCAATGAGCAAAAAGGCCAAAGAAGAATTGAAGGTTTGTTGGATTGATTCATTTGCAATATAGAGTAGCTATCCTATTTTAAGGACACACAAGTATCCCATATAGTTGTGACTCACTCAGTTCATAAAGCTCTCCTGTTATCTATTAAGAAATCAAGTTCATGGATGCCCAGATCATTTCGATTTGAGCACTTCTAGACTCATGAAGATACACCTATGCAAATCTCTTAAGCCATGGGCGGAATATCCCAGTTCGAGGTCTCCCTCGTACATGTTAGCAAAAAAGCTTCAATGTCTTACTGCTAAACTGATGTCTTGGAACAAACACACCGTTCATAATTTGGACACCAAGAAAGATGCGACCAAAAATATAATTGCTATCCTTGAACAACTTCCACTCACAAATCTACGTTTGGTGTTGAAGCAACAGGCAGATAAATGGCATCAAAAGTCCTGCACTAAATGGAGGCTTCAAGGGGATCAAAATACTCGCTTCTTCCATCAAAGCACAGTGACTCGAAGGGCCAGGAATAAGACCAAATCTATTCCTCAAAATGGTATATCTTGTACTAATCACCATGATATAGAAAATGCTTTTGTCTCGCATTTTAAACAGTTGTATACCTCGGCATCATCAAGGCATCAGGACGATTACTTTATTCCCATAAAAAATAGAGTCACTGAAGCTGATAGGCAATGGCTTCTTCGCCCAATCACTAATGAAGATATAAAAGAGATTGTTTATGGAGTCAATGGTCTCAATCCCCTGGTCTTGATGGTTATCCATAAATTTTCTACCAACAAGGTTGGGAGGCAATAAGCCCTGAAGTCCAAGCTATGGTCCACCAATTCTTGGATGCAGGTACTTTTTCCAGATCACATAATTCTACCTTCATCACCTTGATTCCAAAAATTGATTCTCCAACTCAAGTTGGTGACTTCCGGCCTATCGGCCTATCAGCCTATGCAATATGAGCTACAAGATCATATAAAATATTGGTCTCTAGGCTCAAACATATTTTGCCTAAGTTGATATCTTTTCAACAAAATGGTTTGGTCAAGGGAAAGAACACATTCAAGACAACATTCTGATTGCTCATGAAATCATGCACAAAATCCATAGCCACAAATGGCAGAAGAAAGGCATAATGGCAATAAAGCTTATGACAGGTTAGAATGGAACTTCCTCAAACATTCTCTTCAAGCATACAGATTTCTGAATAGATGGATTGACTGGATCATGTTTTGTGTCACAACGGTCACCTATGTACCTTTTATCAATGGTTCACTAGCCACTTTTGTTACTCCTTCCAGAGGTTTAAGGCAAGGGGATCCATTGTCACCCTATCTCTTTGTTCTTTGTTCAAAATTGCTAACATCTCATCTAGAATTAACAATTCAAAATAAAAAAATTGAAGGGTATCCAATTCTCCAGGGGAGGTGAAAGGCTCTCACACTTAGCGTTTGCAGATGATCTCATCTTATTTGGCCAAGCTACTAGACAAGAAGCTAGAACTTTTGCACAAGTCATCAAACAATATTGTGACATTTCTGGACAAGAATTAAATGGGAGCAAAACTCGAACCCATTATAGCCCAAGCACATCGGCAACTATGAAGTGTGATTTATCATTACATTTTCATATCTCTCCTACGTCAGCGATAGATATATATTTGGGAATTCCACTCTTTTCCAGGAAACTAAATAAGAAACATTGCGACATGCTCCTTTACAGGGTCAACGGTAGACTGCAAGGTTGGAAATAAAAATATTTGGCGTCCCCAGGAAAAGCAGTACTCATTCAGTCTACCCTCGCAACTCTCCCCTCGCACTTTATGTCCTGTTTCTATTTGACACTGGTTGTCTTTCAATCATTAGAGAAAACAATGTGAAGCTTCTTCTGCTGATGTGTTGGCGAAGGAAAGTGCCCTTTCACAAGATGCCTTCCTAACTATTACCTTCCCCCCCCCCTCACCTCCACTAGCCTTTACTGTCTAAACAAATAGGTTTAGGCTGTAATAGGGGATTCTCCCTTTAAAAAAATAAACCATTTTCTATTAAATAAAAAGAATACAACTTCTCTATGGTCTTTCTCTATGCACATGCCTCTGCCACATTGATTGTTCCTCTTACCTCCAAATCCATCATTACATCCTTTCCATACAAGTCCAAGACAAGGAAAACATACCAAAACATCAATACACAAGAAAATTCAAAGAAGCTGATGACTGTGATGTTGGGCTTTCTCTTTTTCCAAACAACTTACATCATACCCATTTGGATTATCCATAGCGCAGAACAAAACAGAATTTAAAGCAACCAGAATGCTATGGTAATCAAGAACATCAACAGTGAACACAACCAGTCTTTCTTCCTCCAACCTTTTCGTTTTCTCTGATTTCCTTTACTATTTCTGTCTTCCCTAATACAAAATCATTAACACCCATCCTTCAAACTTCATGAGTAGACCCAAAAGAACCAAAAATTCAACCTTAGAACAGATCAAAGGCAAAATCTATATTACCATTACTGTGGATGGCTTGCATGTATCCTATAACCCATACTCAACAGCCCTTGTAGAATCCATAAACCAAGCATATGAAGAAGCATCAAGAATGCTTCTGTTGCATTCCCTTCCTATTCCCTATAAATTGTTTATCTATCTCAAAACTTGTGAACTAAAGAAATTCTTTATGGGGTTGAGTAGGGGTTGTTGGATGTAGTTCACGCTTCCATCTACCACTCTCTTAACATGATGAGTTGGGTGATTTAATGCTAAATTATTCCTTGTGGCCAAGGTTAGCTCCCACTTCCCATACTCCCATTACATTACACTATTTAATATGTAATCTTCTATCTCCCCATGTATGTGGGATTGGTTGAAGTTTTCATCCATTGGAAGACAACTCTTGCTTAGGTTAGAGCTATGGTGGTCAGAGGAGGGTTTTGGCACCTGGGATGTTGATGCATGGGAGATTCGTTATATCAAGTATATGACACACTTCACTATCTCTTAAAACTGAATTTAGAGATTTGATAATGAAGGGACCCATTTGAAACCTATCAAGAAAATTGGGCAGCAACTAGATTTATCATTTGTCTTTTATCCTCAAAAAAAAAAAAAAAAGAAAAGAAGAAGAAGAAGGAACTCTCATGCTTTCGTTGAGAGTTGAACTCAAGACCTCCCGCTTACTAAACGGGTGCTCTAACCAACTGAGCTACAAAAGCTAGATGTCACAACTTTTCTGTGTTATGGTATTGATCAGTATAGGTTGCCGTTGATTTGCATAACCTTTAGAGACTAAAAGACAGGCTACTCCGTATGGTTGGTAGAAGCACCAAATCATAGAGCTTGAGGCCTTGGCTTTCGAGGGTGCTTCATGCACATGTAATACTCATGAGCTGGCTATCTTAAATGCTGACATTCCTTTCCCTCTAGTGCTCTTTTTCTGTCTTTCTATTGCTCTTTTGTCCCTTCTTTTTGCTTCCTTATTTAATCTTATGATTTTTTTGATGGCTAATTTATTTGCGATTCTACTTGCAATCGTTTTCTCTCTTACATTTTATTTTCCCTAGACTCTCTCTCCTTCATGGGTTTGGCAGCTGCTTTCTGCATGCATTGAACAAAAATCCCATTTCAACAATTGTTAGCGTGTACAGAAGTATTTGCATCGTCTTCGTCCTTCTTATCTGGTTTTTTCTAGGCTTCATTGCTTCATTTCCTATTTCCCGCAACCACCTGCCTTTGGTGCTTCCCCCTTCCTCTGAAGTGGGTGTTCCTTTCCAGTCCCCCAAGCTTGCTTTGGCCTCGCTGGCTTTTGGTCTTAGAGTTAATTTGTTCCATGCAATCAGCATCCCTCCAGTGCCTGCTGGGTTTTCTTTTTGTTAATTGTATTAGGTCGGGTCATAACCCGTACCAAGGTAGAGAGGGTAAGACGGTAGAAATAAACCTATAAATTGTGGATCATTGTAAAACCCTAGATTTAATGAAAACTAAAGCAGCCTCCTTTCTCCCGTGGACGTAGGCCTCTGGCCGAACCACGTTATCTCCTTTTGTTCTTCCTAAATCTCACATATTTTTCCTTGATTATACTATTAACATGGTATCAGAGCAGGTTCTCGATCCATCTCTTCCATAAAGTATTCTCTATGGTTATTCAAGAAGAGCATCAACGAGAATTGCGGATTACTCATTCTGACCTACTCACCCTGATGCTGCTGCCCTTACAACTACTCGCAATAATTCTAGCCGTGCGAGTCATTCTTCTGGCACTCATCGATCAAGACCTAAATGTGATCATTGTGGACGTGAAGGGCACTTGAAGATTCGTTGTTATAAACTTCACGGTTTTCTTCCTAAAGTGCCAAATTCAAATTCCTCATTATCTAGTGTTGCAACTTCTACAGTGGCTCCTAGCTCTAGCCCATCTCTCACAGCCGAACAATACCAGCAATTTATGCAATTTGTCAATACTGGAAGCCCTCAACCTTCTGCCAATTTGTCTGGTGAGTCTATTTGTTGTTCCTTCATTTCTTCATCTCATTGGATCATTGATACAGGTGCTACCAATCATATAACACACTCTTTGCATCTTTTAAATAATGTTTTATGTTTTTCACATTCTAGACTTATTCGTCTACTTAATGGTACATCTATCCCAGTGACTCACAAAGGGACTGCTCACTTATCTTCTTCTATTCACCTTTATGATGTGCTTTATGTTCCTAATTTTCATTATAATTTATTGTCTATCAGTCAACTCACTAAATCTCTACATTGTGTTGTTATTTTCTTTCTTGATTTTTGTGTTTTTTAGGACCTCACCATGAAACGGGTGATTGGGATTGGTGAAAAGCATGTTGGTCTCTACTTTTATCGTGCTCATGGTCATTTTGCTTCTTTTGTTTCACAACCTTCACAAAATTTTGACATGTGGCATTGACAATTAGGGCATCCTTCTCATTTTCCTCACAATTTCTTATGCGTCACAAGTCTGAAACTCAATGTCTGCTTAAAAATTTCATTGCCATGGTAAAAACACAATTTAATTACCTTGTCAAAAAAATTCGTAGTGATAATGGTCTATAACAACTACTATTAATTGATCATATTACTTCAATTAATGGATAATATTAACTGATCTATAACAACTACTATTAATTGATCATATCACTTCAATTACACTCAAATAATTGTAATGTTCATCTTCTTATTATTACTAGCTGTAACTACATATTGGTTTGTGACAAATCTTTCATTGGACCAATTTGTCCTATTTATCACCTACAAAACCACTTATACTTTTTATATTAAATTAATTCCATTGTGCACTAGGGCATTTGGTCTAGTGGTATGATTCTTGCTTTGGGTGCAAGAGGTCCCGAGTTCGATTCTCGGAATGCCCCATCATCTGGAATAATTTTATTTATTTGTTGTACTGTTTATTTGTATTACATTTGTAGCACATCTTTCATAGTTGAAATTTATATTAAAAAAAATTCAATTTTAAGGGGTTGTATGGTAACTATTTCAGCACACTTAATTTTGTATAATAATTCGGTCTAAAAAATGTGTGATGAAACAGCCTATTGGTACACATATTGCTTGCTGACATGGACACAATTTTGAAAAAATGCGGAAGGCACACTTGAGAAAACTTGGGGAAAAACATGACTCAAGGGTAATCGAGTAATTTGACTCAAAAATAATAAAAGTATAAAACTCATCTCTTCTTCATGACAAACCCAATTTCTAACCTTAGCTGTTGCCGTCAAATTTCTTTGTGTGCGATAAAAACTTCCTTCATTCTTCCCTACAACAATTGTACTTTTTTCTTTTTTTTGGAATGAGGTTCATCCGGGCCAGCTTGCGCGCACCACGACTACATCATCAAGGCACTTTTTATATAATTAATATAGGCGGGGCTTCACCCCTGGCCCCGAGGGGATTCAAACTCTGACCTCCTATGTGGAAGCGTTGGGCTATGCCAACTGAGCCACCCCTCGGGGTTACAACAATTGAACTTTCTCCAACGAAGAAGATGACCTACTGGCTGGCTCTTGATCTTTCTCCAACAAAGAAGAAGACATGCTCTCAACCTCTCTTTTGACTTGTTGTAAAGGAATGATATCATCACTCTACACCTCAATCAATTCAAAGAGAAAATTTCTTTCATTGTTATTATACTTGATGATGGTGTCCATTTGATCGTAACTTCATGTCCCTCTCAAGTGGTAAACTTGAAGATATCAAGAACAAAATCAAATTCACTCTCTTAGGCTGGATGGTTGATGGAATTGTGGTTACAATGTATGATTTAACCCATTTTCTGTCCAAAGCCTTCCACTCCGAGATGTTTGATGTTCATGGATTTCACTTAGTGGAAGGTGCTACCAATCGCTTCACCATCAAATGTAGGAATGACAAAAACTCATAATCTTATACTCTTTGCTCAACCGTGGAATTACAAAGGACATCTAATCATTTTTCATCCTTGGGATCATAGCATACTAGCTACCATCCTTCCTTTTCGCTATGTGATTATGTGGGTTTAAATTCTCCAACTACACTGGCGTTTTCATGATCATGATGTGCTCAATTTGATCTTCAACAAGGTGGGATATATTATTGAATGTCCCAAGGGTGATTGATCTTCCCCATTCGTTCCAGCTGCTCACGTTCTACTACCAATTAACCAAGATCTAACTTCTTCAGTTCTGTTTAAATCGCATTCTACTATGAGGTTATACAAGTCAAATTTGCTTATGAGTTACGCCCTACTCTCATGTGTTCCTATTGTATCCGCATGGGCCATAAACACTCAGATTGCAAATTTTGCAAATTGGCTCCTTCTCAAGCTAGTACTGGAGATGTCCTTTCAACTCATCATGCCCATATACCTCTTGCCGCAATTCCTCCTAAGCAAAATGGGCAAGTAAAGTTGATTACGGATTTGTATGACGAAGTTTTCATTCGAAATTTCTGCAATGATCTTTCACTTTATGAAGGTCCCGTCCCGAAGTCTAGAGAGGATGCAATCAAACGGAGCTTCCTCAAACTTGCCTTTGTTTATGAAATCTGCATCCCTCCTCACATTGAAGGATCGCAATCCCCAGCTGTAGCCATCATTCAGCTCGCAAGATCAACAACAACTACTATCTCTACTGGCATTCACGTTGTGGATATGCACTTTATTATTCACCACCTTAATCCTCCCCATCCATTGTTGGAATTTACACAGCATCTCCCACTCCATCACTGGAGTATGTGATAGTGTACACTCCCTGCTCCTCCTACAACTCCAGTGGATTTCACCCATACCACATTATCTACTAATGTGGAGCTCGACCTTTAGAACATATGGGCCTCAACTTTCCCAGCCACTTCGTCTAGAAACAATACAAGCAAGTTGATAGTTACTGAAGACTCTAATAAGTTACCGTGTAAACCCAAGCTGGTGCTGCAAGAAATTTTGGAGGGAGACCACAAAAATCAAGAATCATATTCAAGAAAGAAAATGAGAGTCAATTAGTATGGCTCTAATCTATTATGCACTGAGGCAATGATGGCTAGCTTGGAAAGGCCATCAGGGGAGAAATGAGAGCTCTATCTCTCACCTTGTAGAGGAATGGGTCAATTCTCTATATAGAAGGAGTTAGAGGTCCTCATTTGTAGTCATAGACCCAACTTTGTCTTCCTTTCCAAAGTTAAGTCTGCTATTTTAAATGTTAGTTTGTTAGGTTAAAAATTGGGTTTTTCTAATTTTGTTTCGGTCCCACTTGAAGGTCAAGCAAGTGGTCTTGTTTTCTATTGGAAGGTTAATACAATAGTTGATGTTGTGCGGTCTTTGTCCTGGTGTATGCATCTTTTATGTGGTAATTCTCCTAATCTGTGGTGTTTTTCATTTGTGTATATGAGTTTGGTTCCTTCTATTCAACATTATCAGTGGCGAACTCTCAATAACCTTGTCTCGTTTATTGATCAACCATAGATCATTGGTGGTGATTAGAATTCTTATCTGGCAACTACTGATCGGCAAGGAGGTCGTCCCATTCCTGATTCCCTTCTACTACCTTTGCAGCATTTCATGAATGAGCACAATATGCTTTGTCTACCAGTGCTTGGAAATAAGTTCACCTGGACCAATGAGAAAAAAGGCCAAAGAAGAATTGAAGGTTTGTTGGATTGATTCATTTGCAATATAGAGTGGCTATTCTATTTTTAGGACACACAGGTATCCCATATAGTTGTGACTCACTCAGATCACAAAGCTCTCCTGTTATCTATTGAGAAATCAAGTGCATGGATGCCCAGACCATTTCGATTTGAGCGCTTCTAGACTCATGAAGATACCTATGCAAATCTCTTAAGCCATGGGCGGAATATCCCAGTTCGAGGTCTCCCTCGTACATGTTAGCAAAAAAGCTTCAATGTCTTACTGCTAAACTGATGTCTTAGAACAAACACACCGTTCTTAATTTGGACACCAAGAAAGATGCGACCAAAAAAATAATTGCTATCCTTGAACAACTTCCACTCACAAATCTGCGTTTGGTGTTGAAGCAACAGGCAGATAAATGGCATCAAAAGTCCTGCACTAAATGGAAGCTTCAAGGGGATTGAAATACTCACTTCTTCCATCAAAGCATAGTGACTCGAAGGGCCAGGAATAAGATCAAATCTATTACTCAAAATGGTATATGTTGTACTAATCACCATGATATAGAAAATGCTTTTGTCTCGCATTTTAAACAGTTGTATACCTCGGCATCACCGAGGCATCAGGACGATTACTTTATTCCCATAAAAAATAGTCACTGAAGCTGACAGGCAATGGCTTCTTCGCCCAATCACTAATGAAGATATAAAAGAGATTGTTTATGGAGTCAATGGTCTCAATTCCCCTGGTCTTGATGGTTATCCATAAATTTTCTACCACCAAGGTTGGGAAGCAATAAGCCTTGAAGTCCAAGCTATGATCCACAAATTCTTGGATACAGGTACTTTTACCAGATCACATAATTCTACCTTCATCACCTTGATTCCTAAAATTGATTCTCCAACTCAAGTTGGTGACTTCCGGCCTATCAGCCTATGTAATATGAGCTACAAGATCATATAAAAAATATTGGTCTCCACGCTCAAACATATTTTGCCTAAGTTGATATATTTTCAACAAAATTGTTTTGTCAAGGGCAGACACATTCAAGACAACATTCTGATTGCTCATGAAATCATGCACAAAATCCATAGCCACAAATGGCGGAAGAAAGGCATAATGGCAATAAAGTTGGACATGAGTAAAGCTTATGACATGTTAGAATGGAACTTCCTCAAACATTCTCTTCAAGCGTATAGTTTTCTGGATAGATGGATTGACTGGATCATGTTTTGTGTCACAACGGTCACCTATGTACCTTTGATCAATGGTTCGCCAGCCACTTTTGTTACTCCTTCCAAAGGTTTATGGCAAGGGGATCCATTGTCACCCTATCTCTTTGTTCTTTGTTCAAAATTGCTAACATCTCATCTAGAATTAACAATTCAAAATAAAAAATTGAAGGGTATCCAATTCTCCAGGGGAGGTGAAAGGCTCTCAAACTTAGCGTTTGCAGATGATCTCATCTTATTTGGGCAAGCTACTAGACAAGAAGCTAGAACTTTTTCACAAGTCATCAAACAATATTGTGACATTTCTGGACAAGAATTAAATGGGAGCAAAACTCGAACCCATTATAGCCCAAGCACATCGGCAACTATGAAGCATGATTTATCATTACATTTTCATATCTCTCCTACGTCAGCGACAGATATATATTTGGGAATTCCACTATTTTCTAGGAAACTAAATAAGAAACATTGCGACATGCCCTTCGCAATGTAGACTTGGTTGGAAACCAAATATTTGGCGTCCCGGCCTCATTCGCTCCCTTGCACTCTCCCCTCCCTTTTGTCCTTTTTGTTTGCCCTCGTCTTTCGTCTTAGAACATTGCTTCTTCGTTGGTAAAATCCTTTTGGCCCTTTGGGATGGCTTTTTGCACCTCCTGCTTTTACCTCCTCTTCTTCTCTGGCATGGGTTCTTCGTCCTCTTCTCTTGGGGTCTTTGTTTTGTCTCTTCCTCTTTCCTCTGTGGCCCCTCCCCCGCTCTTGGGTGGCGTCCTCTTTGGGGGGTTTGCTGTGGACTATTGCGGCGTGGGAGTGTTACTATCCCCCTGGTTGTCCTGGTCCCTCGCTCTCCGCTTGGGATGCTTTCCTTTCTCTTTTCTGCCCTTATGGTATCTCTTCATTGGTTCGCTCTCCTCTGGCCTTGTTCATCTTGTGGACTCCGTCGTCGAATCTTGGAGTTCCCTTTCGGTTCCGTGTTGCGGCTCCTGCCCTTCGGACTTTCTTAGTTAGTCCACATGCAGGTTGGCTTTACCTCTTCCGTTTCCTCTATCTCCCGGATGCATTTGGAGACACTTTTGGAAGGTCTGTGCTACCTCGTGTACAACATTTCCTTTGGAAAGTCCAACATTGAAAATTGTCTATTGCTTCTTTACTGGAACAGAGAGGCTGCACATGTCCCACTTGTTGTCTCCATTGTGGAGAAGAACACGCAACCCCAGACCACATATTTATCACATGTCCTCTTGCTCATGCCATCTAGGAAGCTTTACACTTCCTTATCTTGGAACAACAGGGTAATCTGGTGGACAAAGTCATATGTTTACTCAATCAATGGCATGATGACCCATTGACAAAACGGTCCATTGCCACTCTCACAGCGTTTTGGCTTTTGTGGAAAATGTACACAAGTCTTTTTGACACTCAATAGCGTCCTTCAATAGCACAGGTTTCTTTTCAAATTGGGAAAGGTCTCCAACTTTATAGTCAAGGGTCACAAACTATCCAGCCACATTGTCCACTCCATCCTATATTAAGTGGGAAACACCAATTCCCCTTGCATCAAATTAAATGTGGATGGTTGCTTGTTTAAGGACCAGAGAGCTGCTGATTTTGGAGGCATTGCTTGGGATCATAGGGGCAATATGCTCTTTTGCTTTGGTTGAGGAACTGACTCTCATGATATTCTCACCATAGAAGCCCTGGCACTACATCAAGCCTTGTTGTGGGCTCATGATTTTCACTTGTCAGACCTTCAAGTAGAAACAAAAATTCAGACCCTATTTTACGTATTGCAACACCATCCACATGAACCATCGTGGAAGATATTCCCTATCATCTCGAACATTCTAGAACTTAAGACTCTATTGCCTCTCTCACGTTCAAACATATTTATCGCGAGGCTAATATGGTAGCTGATGTCCTGGCGAATGAAAGTGCCCTTTCACAAGATGCCTTCCTAACTATCACCTCCCCCCCCCCCCCCCTCCACTAGCCTTTACTATCTAAACAAATAGGTTTAAGCTGTAATAGGGGTTTCTCCCTTTAAATAAATAAACTCTATTCTATTAAATAAAAAGAATACAACTTCTCTATGGTCTTTCTCTATGCACTGCCTCTTGCCACATTGATTGTTCCTCTTACTTCCAAATCCATCATTACATCCTGTCCATACAAGTCCAAGACAAGGAAAACATACCAAAACATCAGTACACAAGAAAATTCAAAGAAGTTGATGACTGTGATGTTGGGCTTTCTCTTTTTCCAAACAACTTACATCATACCCATTTGGATTATCCATAGCGCGACAAAGCGATTTAAAGCAACTGCATGCTATGGTAATCAAGAACATCAACAATGACACAACCGTCTTTCTTCCTCCAACCTTTCGTTTCTCTAATTTCCTTTACTATTTCTCTTCCCTAATACAAAATCATTAACACCCATCCTTCAAACTTCATGGTAGACCCAAAGAACCAAAATTCAACCTTAGAAAAGATCAAAGGCAAAATCTATATTACCATTACTTTGGATGGCTTGCATGTTCCTATACCCATACTCAACAGCACTTTTACAATCCATAAAGCAGCATATGAAGAAGCATCAAGAATGCTTCTGCCCCTTCCTTTCCCTATAAATTGTTTATCTATCTCAAAACTTGTGAACTAAGAAATTCTTTATGGGGTTGAGGAGGGGTTGTTGGATGTAGTTCAGGCTTCCATCTACCACTCTCTTAACATGATGAGTTGGGTGATTTAATGCTAAATTATTCCTTGTGGCCAAGGTTAGCTCTCACTTCCCATACTCCCATTGCATTACACTATTTAATATGTAATCTTCTATCTCCCCATGTATGTGGGATTGCTTGAAGTTTTCTTCCATTGGAAAACAACTTTTGGTTAGGTTAGAGCTATGGTGGTCAGAGGAGGGTTTTGGCACCTGGGATGTTGATGCATGGGAGATTCGTTATCTCAAGTGTCTAACACATTTCACTATCTCTTAAAACAGAATTTAGAGATTTGATAATCAAGGGACCCATTTGAAACCTATCAAGAAAATTGTGCAGCAACTAGATTTATCATTGTCTTTTATCCGCCAAAAATAAATAAATAAATACAAAAAAAAAAAAAAACACTTATATGCTTTCGTTGAGAGTTGAACTCAAGACCTCCCGCTTACTAAACGGGTGCTCTAACCAACTGAGCTACGAAAGCTAGACGTTATGACTTTTCGGTGTTATGATATATTGATCTAGTAGAGGTTGCCGTTGATTTGCATAACGTTCAGAGACTAAAAGAAGAGGCTACTCCGTATGGTTGCTAGAAGCACCAAATCACAGAGCTTGAGGCCTTGGCTTTCGAGGGTGCTTCATGCACACGTAATACTCTAGGAGCTGGCTATCTTAAATGCTGATATTCCTTTCCCTCTAGTGCTCTTTCTCTGTCTTTCTATTGCCCGTTTGTCCCTTCTTTTTGCTTCCTTATTTAATGTTATGATTGTTTTGATGGCTAATTTATTTGCGACTCTACTTGCAATCGTTTTCTCTCTTACATTTTATTTTCCCTAGACTCTCTCTCCTTCATGGGTTTGGCAACTTCTTTCTGCATGCTTTGAACAAAAATCCCATTTCAACAATTGTTAGCGTGAACAGAAGTATTTGCATCGTCTTCGTCCTTCTTATCTGGTTTTCTCTACGCTTCGTTACTGCATTTTCTATCTCTCGCAACCACCTGCCTTTGGTGCTTCCCCCTTCCTCTGAAGTGGGTGTTCCTTTCCAGTCCCCCAAGCTTGCTTTGGCCTCGCTGGCTTTTGGTCTTAGAGTTAATTTGTTCCATACAATCAGCATCCCTCTAGTGCCTGCTGGGCTTTCTCTTTGTTAAATTGTATTCGGTCGGGTCATAACCCGTATCCAGGTAGAGAGGGTAAGACGGTAGAAATAAACCTATAAATTATGGATCATTGTAAAACCCTAGATTTAATGAAAACTAAAGCAGCCTCCTTTCTCCTGTGGACGTAGGCCTCTGGCCGAACCACGTTATCTCCTTTTGTTCTTCCTAAATCTCACATCTTTTTCCTTGATTATACAATTAACATGGTATCAGAGTAGGTTCTCGATCCATCTCTTCCATAAAGTATTCTCTATGGTTATTCAAGAAGAGCATCAACGAGAATTGCGGATTACTCATTCTGTACCTACTCATCCTGATGCTAATGCACTTACAGCTACTCGCAATAATTCTAGCTGTGCGAGTCATTCTTCTGGCACTCATCGATCAAGACCTAAATGTGATCATTGTGGACGTGAAGGGCACATGAAGGTTCGTTGTTATAAACTTCACAGTTTTCCTCCTAAAGTGCCAAATTCAAATTCCTCTTCATCTAGTGTTGCAACTTCTACAGTGGCTCCTGGATCTAGCCCATCTCTCATAGCCAAACAATACCAACAGTTTATGCAATTTGTCAATACTGGAAGCCCTCAACCTTCTGCCAATTTGTCTGGTGAGTCTATTTGTTGTTCCTCCATTTCTTCATCTCATTGGATCATTGATACAGGTGCTACCAATCATTTAACACACTCTTTGCATCTTTTAAATAATGTTTCACCTTATGCTCATTCTAGACCTATTCATCTACCTAATGGTACATATGTCCCAATGACTCACAAAGGGACTGCTCACTTATCTTCTTCTATTCACCTTTATGATGTGCTTTATGTTCCTGATTTTCATTATAATTTATTGTCTATCACTCAACTCACTAAATCTCTATATTGTGCTGTTATTTTCTTTCCTGATTTTTGTGTTTTTCAAGACCTCACTATGAAACGGGTGATTGGGATTGGTGAAAAGCATGTTGGTCTCTACTTTTATCGTGCTCATGGTCATTTTGCTTCCTTTGTTTCACAATCTTCACAAAATTTTGACATGTGGCATTGGCGATTAGGGCATCCTTCTCTTTTTCCTCACAATTTCTTATGCGTCACAAGTCTGAAACTCAATGTCTGCTTAAAAATTTCATTGCCATGGTAAAAACACAATTTAATTACCTTGTCAAAAAAATTCGTAGTGATAATGGTCTTGAATTTCTCTCTCTCTTCTTACTTTAATGAGTTGGGCATAATTCATGAATGTAGTTGTGTTGCTACTCCTCAACAAAATGGAGTTGTTGAACGCAAACATCGTCATATCCTTGAGGTTGCTCGAGCTTTACGTTTTCAAGCACATCAACCTTTAGCATTTTGGGGGGAATGTGTTCAGACTGCAGTTTATCTCATCAATCGTCTCCCTACCCCCTTGTTAAGAGGAAAAACCCCAAATGAGCTTGTGACCGGTGTTTCACCTAAGTATTCTCATCTTCTTGTTTTTGGTTGTTTATGTTATGCTAAGAATTTAACTCCTTATCAATCTAAGTTTTCTTCACATGCTATTCCAGGCATTTTTGTTGGATATCCATATGGGCAAAAGGCATATCATATTTATAACCCTGTCACTCGTAAGATATTCACTAGTAGGGATGTCATATTTCATGAGACGATATTTCCATACCAGCATGCAACCTTCCCTCAATCCGTTCCTCCTCCCCACTCCTCTTCTCCACTTGTCCTTCATTGCCCTGCAATTGATGATCCAGTATCCTCTCCTCCTCCTACCCCACCCCCTCTTTACTAGAATCACAATCTCATGATTCTAGCGTCTCTCTTGGTCGTAGTACTCGTCCTACTCACCCTCCTCCTCACCTCCACGACTATAAGTGCAATGTTGCTTCTCTTCCTTCTTGCCCTTATCCTCTCAATAATTACCTCTCGTATTCGGCTTTTTTCCCTACTCACCGTGCTTTCCTTTCTAGTATTTCTACTGATTCTGAGCCTCGTTCCTTTGTTGAGGCTTCCTACAATCCAAAATGGTGTGTTGCAATGGCTGATGAGATTAAGGCTTTTGAGCTAAACCATACTTGGAGCTTACAACCTCTTCCCCCTAGCAAGGTCGCTATCCAGTGTAAATGGGTATACAAAATTAAATATCGAGCAGATGGTTCTATTGAACGCTACAAAGCTCGCTTGATTGCCAAAGGCTTTACTCAAATTGAAGGTGTTGACTACCAAGAAACATTTTCCCCTGTTGCGAAATTAGTCACTGTGCGATGCCTCCTTGCTATAGCTTCAATTAAAGGTTGGCCTCTTTTTCAAATGGATGTTAACAATGCTTTTCTTCAGGGTGATCTAGATGAGGAAGTTTACATGTCTTTGCCACCTGGTTTTTCTCGAAAGGGGGAGAATAATATGGTTTGTCGTCTTCACAAGTCCATATATGGTTTAAAACAAGCTTCTCGCAATTGGTTCTCCAAGTTCACTTCTGCTCTACAATTTGATGGATTCAAACAATCATTAGCTGATTATTCTTTGTTTGTATCTTCCAGTGGGTCTAGCATCACTATTGTTTTGGTTTATGTGAATGATATAATTATTACTGGCAACGATCAAGTTGTCATCAATGCTTTGAAATTGTTTCTTCATAGTCACTTTCATATCAAAGAATTAGGCACTCTCAAATTCTTTCTTGGCATTGAGGTTGCTCGATCAACTAAAGGTATCTTCCTTTCTCAAAGGAAATATACCTTGGAGATGCTTAATGATGCAGGTCTACTTGGATCCAAACCCATCAATTGTCCTATGGAGCTATACTTAAAATTGAACAGTGAAGAAGGCGAACTTCTTGCTACTCCAACAGAATATAGAAGACTTGTTGGAAGATTGATTTATTTCACGTCACTAGACCTGATATTGTCTATGTTGTGCAAGTTCTCAGTCAATTTATGGAGAAACCTAGAAAACCTCACTTGGATGCTGCATTTCGGATTTTACGCTATTTAAAATCTTGTCCAGGGAAAGGCATTTTGTTATCTTCTGCTAGCGACTTACACATCAATGCCTATTGTGACTCAGATTGGGCAAGTTGTGCCACTTCTCGTTGTTCTACTACTTGCTATTGTGTTTTCATTGGATCAAGTCCTATCTCTTGGAAGAGTAAAAAGCAATCAACTGTTTCCCGATCTTCTGCTAAAGCGGAATACAGATCCATGGCCACGACAACTTGTGAATTGACTAGGCTACGCTATTTATTTAAGGATTTAGGAGTTTTGCATCCAGAACCTATGGATCTATTTTGTGACAATAAAGCGGCTATACACATTGTTGCAAATCCAGTCTTCCATGAGCGAACAAAGCATATTGAGATCAATTGTCATGTGATTCGTGAAAAACTTCAGGCTCGGCAAATTCAAACAATTTATGTTTCTTCTAAGCATCAAGTGGCAGATATTTTTACTAAAGCTTTGAGTCAAGAACAATATCATTTTCTTCTTAGCAAGTTGGGCATTCTCCTAAATCTCACATCTTTTTCCTTGATTATACAATTAACACTCTTAATTTGTTTCTTTCTCTTTTTTGAGAATGGCATGCACCCATCTAAGTTCTCATCAAGAGACCTTCAACCGTGGCTAGGAAATGCAAACCTGGGACTGGTTTCTAAGTGCAATGGGAAGAAGGTGGCTCCTTATATACCTTAATTGTTGCACTTCGTGTGCAATAGCCGTCAAAAGATTCTTTTGCGCAATGCTTTGGGCATGTTGGAACAGCGTGGGAGAAAGAAATATCGTCAGTTTTAATAGGGGCTCCTTCTTTACTCAGTTTGACTCAACGGAGGATTGAGACAAAAGTTATTTGTCTTGGATCGTGGTGAAGCAGTGCAGGGAGATTAATTCTCCTTCAACCTCTTAGGGTTTTTGAGCAAGTGAAGAGTCTCCTCTAACGACTCCTTCGTCTCAACGGAATAAGGCCCTCCTAAACCTAGTTTTAAATATCATGATTGTGCCCTTGGTGTTCTTCTTTTGAGTCTGCGAACAAAGTGATGAACCAGTATGTCGGTTTGAGTTTGGTACTGGCGGTTGAAGGTCAAGATGGATGGAAACCCGGCCGTTTTGTCTCACCCAGCCCTGTGTGCTGCAAAGAATTTCCCTGCTTGCACTTTGGAGGGGGCTCTTGCTTAATTTACCCCCCGAAATTCTCTCTCTTGAAACTTGTGTTGTTAAGCTCATTTTAATCGAAGTCTCCAGAACCAGATATCCTCCTCCCCTTTCTTCTGCGTTGGCATGGCTTTCCAATCAATCTGTGGAGTATGTTCTTAGTTTCGTTGCTCAGGCTAGCAATCTGCCATCTCAGATAGGATCTTCAGTTCAAGGCTTGCATAAATTGGTCTGTCCAACCCAACCCAGCTACATATGCTTCTGGAATTTCTCTATTTGGTCTTTCCATTCTTCTTCTTTGACTTTCTCGATCTACAGTTCATGTCTCTCATCTATATCTCTGCAGTTTTGTTTCATAACTTATCTTTTTCTGCTTTTATTTTATTTCTGCCCTACGTCTTCTGCATGGAATGTGAGGGGAATCCATTCTCTCCTCACTCTCAAATGCATTTGTAAGCATGTTAAACCATTCCATGTTGATGTTCTCTTTTTGGGTGAAATTAAGTGTGAGGATATTGCATCGATCAAGCTTGTTGGTCCTCTAAAACATTTTCTAACTCTTGGTTGGACCCCGTGCATGTGGTGGTTCTAAAGGCCTACTTGTGGGTATTATATAGGTAGTCCAAACATGATTGTGTTGGATTCGGTGGTTATGAAGCACTTTATTGGCATTAAGATTTTTTTTTTTTTGGTAAAGATTGGCATTAAGATTAGGGACCCTATATTTGGCATTCTGTGGATCATTGGTGTCTACGCTCCCCCAAGGTTTGGTGCTAGATTATCCACCTAGAAAGAGCTTAACTTTTTCTTTTCTTTTTGGGTTTGAAGGAACCCTTCTTGTTATAGGGGATTGGATTTCATTAGTTTCTACTCCCATTTCTAATGCGAAAGACAGTTGATTTCCTAGATTTTATCTGTCATGTTTGTTACTTTTTATTACATTTGGAAGTCAAGAAATGAGTCCTCCTTTGGAATTATAAAAGTTGATCCTGGTAAGACTCTAAACACAATTATGTTTTGGCTCAAAGAATTATAATGTTCCCCTCCTGATGTGGGGCAGTATAATGGTTTTGAAAAGTGCTTCAATGACAAAGGTGAAAAATGGTAGGTTTTCTAGATTTGAATACTTCAATTGGAATCTTATTTTGAGTAACACTTTTGTTTGTGAAATTTAAAAGTAACCGCAAGCGCACGGTATCGTGTAGGTAATGGGTCGATCTCAAGGAGATATGCCACTTAGAATTCAACTTCTTAATTAGTAATGCGAGAGTGGAATGATTCAATTTTTGTTAATTAATTAACTAAACTAAACGATCCTAATCTATACATCTAATGCAATCGAATTGAAACGAAAAATAAATTAAACACAATCAATGCATAAATAAAAGACAGGAAAAAAAATGCGAACAATAAAAATAAAAGGAAAAGGGAAGTGATCCGAGTGTCAGCTTTGGATCAAGGGAAGGGGAATATAATAATAATGACTTTGACCGTGGTTTGCCGTAGCTTACAATCCACTGATCGGGGGAATGGATATTAAAGAGAGAAAAAAAATAGTGCAAAAAGTAAATAACAAAGTAATAAAGGGAAAAGGAAGCCGTAACCAAAGAGAGACACGACTGTAGGCATCTCTAATCAAGGATCCAGGGGAAGGGAAAACATAAATAAATGCTGAAAGTAAATTGCAGAAAGTAAATAACAAAAAGTAAATTGCAGAAAGTAAAATAGAAACACTAACCAAAGAGAGGCATGACTGTAGGCATCTTTGATCAAGGATACAGGGGAAGGGAGAACAATAAATAAATGCTAAAAGTAAATCCTAAATTAAGAATATGAAGGAGTAGATAGAAGTGGGAATGGAGGGAGGAGAGAAGATTAATAAAGAATGTTACTTACTTGCGAATTGAACAAACGATTCGAGTCTCAACCAACCCTAACAACTAGATCTAGATCTAGAATGATCTAAATCTGCAATTGCTAGACCCAGAGAAAAATGAATCTAAAAACTTGAAACTTGAAATTGAATTGCATTACATAAAAAAATTAAACCTAAACATTCAATCTAGAAATTTAAATCTCACAAATACAAGCAAAGAAAACTAGAGAAAACCTAAATAAACTCAAGAGAGAAGAAAGAATGCTTCTACTAAGCTCTAAAACATGTTCTCCTTTGATGGAGTATGCTCTCCTTTTATAGAGTTTACATGAGATATGAGGCACGGCTGAATTTGAATAAAACTCAGGGTTCCTATCTGACTCAGCCAATTAGGGTTTTGACGTAGTAATCGCGCCAACTTATAGAGATCAGATGCATAATTCCACCGTTGGATTTGAGTTTTACGTAGTCGTGAAGCTCTCTTCCAAAATTCAGCACGATCGGACATCGGATGACCGTTCGATGAAGGGCTTGATCGAAACTGGATAGAGACATTCAAAAACGGGATTTTTGCCTCTTCCTTCTCTAAATATAATTCTTTTTCCTCTTTTTCTTTCTTTAATTAAATCCCAGATAGGAAATAAGATATTGAAGTATGCAATGACTCTTTTCTCCATTTGGACTCTCTCAATAATATCTTTGTAGATTTGATTGATAATTTATAATCTCAGCCGTAGATCAAATTTGTCTTCTTTATCTCTTCAATATTTCGGAGTTGGCCCATAATCACACATCTCTAACCCATCATGCTCCAAATCTAATGCAGTAAGAGATTTGTATGAGTAGCTTAAAACTTAGGTTGGTGAGCAAAGACGAGAGTGAAAGAGGCTTGTATGTTCACTATTTTTAGCTTATGCTTAATTCTAAAGAATTTTATCAAATCCTTTACCATTTCAAAATTCCGAAGTACCTTCTTTTAGCATTAGATCAGTTTCTACTTCCAAGAGGAAAAAAGGAAGACAAAAAGAAAGAAATAGGGAGGGTGAGAGTAAGGATGCCAATTTGGTATGGCACGATCTTGTACCGAATTTCAAAACCTCATATTGAAATCATAGCATACCGAATTTATACGGTACGGTATGAAAACTGTATTTTTTGAAAACGGTTCAGTACGGTTTCGATATAAAACTGGTATGGAAAAAACAGCATGGTTCGGTATACAGAACAATATAATTTCAATATGAAAAAATCGATTCTTCTAATTTTCAAACTGTAGCCGCAACTCCATTGATCTATGCCTTCATGCCTCTAGGTTTTGAGGAGACAACAATAAAGCCAGATCTACTGAGGTTCAAGGAAGAAATAGAAGAAGTCGGCAATTGTTTGGAAGCTGGTTACGAGGTTTTTGTCCTGCGGTTTTGGAGGCGGAGAGACGCTGGCGGTCCTTCGATGTGTGTCTCTCTGCTTCCTTCTCCCTTCTCCTCTCTCTCTTCCTCTCTCTCTCTTCTCTCACCTCTTCTCCTCGACCGGTGTCTTTGGTGGCGGAGAAGCGCTAGTGGTCCTCCACCACCCTCTCCTCCTTCTCTCACTCTTCTCCTTCTTCTCCTCCCCTCCTCATCTCCTCTCTATTTCGGTAGTTCTCCGGTCGTGCTCTCTTATCTGAGCACCTTTCTCCTCCCTCTAGTTTGTTTTTGCAAAGGTTACGTTGATCATTAGACTTTCGATGAATGATATTCAAAACTGTAATTATCCATTTGTAAGTGTAATAAACATTAATTGATCTGTAACAACTACAATTAATTGATCATATTACTTCAAATACACTCAAATTAATTATAATTTTCATCTTATTATTATTACTAACTGTAACTACATGATTGGTTTGTCACAAATTTTTCATTGGACCAATTTGGCCTATTTATCACCTACAAAACCACTTACATACTTTTAATATTAAATTAATTCCATTGAGCAGTAGGGCATTTGGTCTAGTGGTATGATTCTTGCTTTGGGTGCAAGAGGTCCCGAGTTCGATTCTCGGAATGCCCCATCATCTGCCATAATTTTATTTTATTTATTTGTTGTTATTTGTTGTATTTGTATTACATTTGTATTACATTTGTAGCACATCTTCATTGTTGAAATTTATTAAAAAAAAAAAATCAATTTTAAGGGGTTGTTGTATGGTAACTATTTCAGCACACTTAATTTTGTATAATAATTCAATTTTAAGGGATTGTTGTATGGTACACATATTGCTTGCTGGCATGGACACAATTTTGAAAAAAAATGCGGAAGGCACACTTGAGAAAACTTGGGGAAAAACGTGACTCAAGGGTAATCGAGTCATTTGACTTTAAAATAATAAAAGTATAAAACTCATCTCTTCTTCATGACAAACCCCATTTCTAACCTTAGCTGTTGCCATCAAATTTCTTTGTGTGTGATAAACACTTCCTTCATTCTTCCCTACAAGACAAGTCTACAACAATTGAACTTTCTCCAACGAAGAAGATGACCTACTAGCAAGCTCTTGATCTTTCTCCAACTAAGAGCCTTTCTCCAACAAAGAAGAAGACCTGCTCTCAACCTCTCTTTTGACTTGCAGTAAAGGAATGGTATCATCACTCTACACCTCAATCAATTCAAAGAGAAAAATTCTTTCGTTGTTATTATACTTGATGATGGTGTCCATTTGATCGTAACTTCATGTCCCTCTCAAGTGGTAAACTTGAAGATATCAAGAACAACATCAAATTCACTCTCTTAGGCTGGATGGTTGATGGAATTGTGGTTACAATGTATGATTTAACCCATTTTCTATCCAAAGCCTTCAACTCCGAGATGTTTGAAGTTGATGGATTTCACTTAGTGGAAGGTGCTACCGATCGCTTCACCATCAAATGCAGGAATGAGAAAAACTCATAATCTTATACTCTTTGCTCAACCATGAAATTACAAGGGACATCTAATCATTTCTCAACCTTGGGATCATAGCATACTAGCTACCATCCTTCCTTTTCGCTATGTGATTATGTGGGTTTAAATTCTCCAACTACACTGGCGTTTTCATGATCATGATGTGCTCAATTTGATCTTCAACAAGGTGGGATATATTATTGAATGTCCCAAGGGTGATTGATCTTCCCCATTCGTTCCAGCTGCTCACGTTCTACTACCAATTAACCAAGATCTAACTTCTTCAGTTCTGTTTAAATCGCATTCTACTATGAGGTTATACAAGTCAAATTTGCTTATGAGTTACGCCCTACTCTCATGTGTTCCTATTGTATCCGCATGGGCCATAAACACTCAGATTGCAAATTTTGCAAATTGGCTCCTTCTCAAGCTAGTACTGGAGATGTCCTTTCAACTCATCATGCCCATATACCTCTTGCTGCAATTCCTCCTAAGCAAAATGGGCACGTAAAGTTGATTACGGATTTGTACGACGAAGTTTTCATTCCAATTTCTTGCAATGATCAAATTTGTGTCCATGCCAGCAAGCAATATGTGTACCAATAGGCTGTTTCATCACACATTTTTTAGACCGAATTATTATACAAAATTAAGTGTGCTGAAATAGTTACCATACAACCCCTTAAAATTGAATTTTTTTTTTTTTCCTAATAAATTTCAACAATGAAGATGTGCTACAAATGTAATACAAATAAACAGTACAACAAATAAATAAAATAAAATTATGGCAGATGATGGGGCATTCCGAGAATCGAACTCGGGACCTCTTGCACCCAAAGCAAGAATCATACCACTAGACCAAATGCTCTGCTGCACAATGGAATTAATTTAATATTAAAAGTATGTAAGTGGTTTTGTAGGTGATAAATAGGACAAATTGGTCCAATGAAAATTTTGTGACAAACCAATCATGTAGTTACAATTAGTAATAATAAGAAGATGAACATTATAATGAATTCGAGTGTATTTGAAGTAATATGATCAATTAATTGTAGTTGTTACAGATCAATTAATATTTATTACACTTACAAATGGATAATTACAGTTTTGTATATCATTCATCGAAAGTCTAATGATCAACGTAACCTTTGCAAAAACAGACCAGAGGGAGGAGAAAGGTGCTCAGATAAGAGAGCACGACCAGAGAACTACCCAGAGAGGAGATGAGGAGGGGAGGAGAAGAAGGAAAAGAGTGAGAGAAGGAGGAGAGGGTGGTGGAGGACCACTAGCGCTTCTCCGCCACCAAAGACACCGGTCGAGGAGAAGAGGTGAGAGAAGAGAGAGAGGAAGAGAGAGAGGAGAAGGGAGAAGGAAGTGGAGAGACACACATCGAAGGACCGCCAGCGTCTCTCCGCCTCCGGAACCGCATGACGAAAACCTAGTAACCAGCTTCCAAACAATTGCCGACTTCTTCTATTTCTTCCTTGAACCTCAGTAGATCTCGCTTTATTGTTGTCTCCTCAAAACCTAGAGGCAAGAAGGCATAGATCAATGGAGTTGCGGCTACAGTTTGAAGATTAGAAGAATCGATTTTTCATACTGAAATTATATTGTTCTGTATACCGAACCATGTTGTTTTTCCCGTACCATTTTTATATCGAAACCGTACTGAACCGTTTTCAAAAATACAGTTTTCATACCGTACCGTATAAATTCGGTACGGTATGATTTCAATATGAGGTTTTGAAATTTAGTACAGTATCGTGCCATACCGAATTGGCATGCTTACTCTCACCCTCCCTACTTCTTTCTTTCTGTTTTCCTTTTTTCCTCTTGGAAGTAGAAACTGATCTAATGGTAAAAGAAGGTACTTCGGAATTTTGAAATGGTAGGGGATTTGATAAAATTCTTTAGAATTAAGCATAATCTAAAAATAGTGATCATACAAGCCTCTTTCATTCAGTCATCGGAGAAAACAATGTGAAGGTAACAAACAACAAGTATACACCATTGATTGGCACACAATCTGTACCCTGAAATCTGCAGGAGGGCTGAATTTTCGCAACCTCCTAGCTTTTAACCTCAATCTTCTGTCTCGCAAGGCATGGGAATTACTTCAGAATCCTCATTCTCTCTGGAGATCGATTAATGCTAAAGAAGTATTGTCATCATTCCTCTTTCCTCAATGTGGCCCCATCACCCACAGACTCTTGGAGATGGCGATCCATCTTAATGGGGAGAGATTTGCTGAAAAATGGACTATTGCGGCAAGTGCAAGATGGTTAACTAATCAACCCTAGATCGATCCATGGATCCCTCAAGCTACTCCAGACTTGGGATGCTTTCCTTTCTCTTAATCTACCCTTAAGAAGGTATCTCAATTCATTGATATACGCTCTCACTCATGGAACAAAACATTGTTACATCAATGGTGGACTCCGGAAGTCGTCCAAAGAATCTTGGAGATTCCCTTATCAGTTACACAGCACGTAGACGGACAGATCTAGCACTGGACCACTTCAGGGACTTTCTCAGTTAGATCCGCATGCAAGTTGACTATTACCTCTTCCGTTTCCTCTATCTCCTAGATGAACATTTGGAGACGCTTTTGGAAGGTACTGCTGCTACCTCGTGTACAACATTTCCTTTGGAAAGTCCAACATCAAAAATTGCCTATTGCTTCTTTACTGGAACAGAGAGGCTACACATGTCCCACTTGTTGTCTCCATTGTGGAGAAGAACACGCAACCCCAGACCACATGTTTATCACATGTCCTCTTGCTCATGCCGTCTGGGAAGCTTTACACTTTCCTATCTTGGAACAGCAGGGTAATCTGGTGGACAAAGTCATATGTTTACTCAACCAATGGCATGATGACCCATAGATAGAATGGCCCATTACCACTCTCACAGCATTTTGGCTTTTGTGGAAAATGCCACAAGTCTTTTTGACACTCAATAGCGTCCTTCAATAGCATAGGTATCTTTTCAAATTTGGAAAGGTCTCCAATTTTTTAGTCAAGGGTCACAAACTATCCTGCCACATTGTCCACTCCATCCTATATTAAATGGGAACCACCAATTCCCCCTTGCATCAAATTAAATGTGGATGGTTCCTTGTTTAAGGACCACAGAGCTGTTGGTTTTGGAGGCATTTCTCGGGATCATAGGGGCAATATGCTCTTTTGCTTTAGTCGAGGAACTGACTCTCATGACATTCTCACCATAGAAGCCCTGGCACTGCGACAAGCCTTGTTGTGGGCCCGTGATTTTCACTTCTCATACCTTCAAGTAGAAATAGACAATCAAACCCTATTCTACATATTGCAACACCATCCACATGAAGCAATGTGGAAGATATTCCCTATCATTTCGAACATTCTAGAACAAGACCCTATTTGCCTCTCTCACATTCAAACATATTTATCTTGAGGCTAATATGGTAACTGATGTGCTGGCGAAGGAAAGTGCCCTTTCGCAAGATGCCTTCCTAACTATCACCTTCCCCCCCCCCCCTTCACCTCCACCAGCCTTTACTGTTTGAACTAATATGTTTAGGTTGTAATAGTGGATTCTTTTAAATTAATAAAACTCTATTCTATAAAATAAAAAGAAGTCAATCTTCTCTATATATGGTCTCTGTCTATGCACATGCCTTTGCCACATTGATTGTTCCTCTTACCTCCAAATCCATCAATACATCATGTCCATACAGGTCCAAGACAAGGAAAACATACCAAAACATCAGTACACAAGAAAATTCAAAGAAGCTGATGACTGTGATGTTGGGCTTTCTCTTTTTCCAAACAACTTACATCATACCCATTTGGATTATCCATAGCACAAAACAAAGCAAAATTCAAAGCAACCAGAATGCTATGGTAATCAAGAACATCAACAGTGAACACAACTAGTATTTCTTCCTCCAACCTTTTCGTTTTCTCTGATTTCCTTTACTATTTCTATCTTCCCTAATACAAAATCATTAACACCCATCCTTCAAACTTCATGAGTAGACCCAAAAGAACCAAAAATTCAACCTTAGAACAGATGAAAAGGAAAAATCCATATTACCATTACTTTGGATGGTTTGCATGTATCCTATAACCCATACTCAACAGCCCTTCTAGAATCCATAAGCAAGCATATGAAGAAGCATCAAGAATGTTTCTGTTGCGATCCCTTCCTATTCCCTATAAATTGTTTATCTATCTCAAAACTTGTGAACTAAAGAAATTCTTTATGGGGTTGAGGAGGGGTTGTTGGATGTAGTTCACGCTTCCATCTACCACTCTCCTAGCATAATGAGTTGGGTGATTTAATGCTAAATTTTTTCTTGTGGCCAAGGTTAGCTCCCACTTCCCATACTCCCATTACATTACACTATTTAATATGTAATCTTCTATCTCCTCACGTATGTGGGATTGGTTGATGTTTTCTTCCATTGGAAAACAACTTTTGCTTAGGTTAGAGCTATGGTGGTCAGAGGAGGGTTTTGGCACCTGGGATTTTGATGCATGGGAGATTTGTCATCTCAAGTATCTGACACTTCACTATCTCTTAAAACAGAATTTAGAGATTTGATAACCAAGGGACCCATTTGAAACCTATCAAGAAAATTGGGCAGCAACCATGGTACAATGTGTCGGTGATATATCGCCGACACAGAGCGATATATCGCCAAGTCGTTGGGGGGCGACACGACTCCCCCGAGCGACACGAATTCTGCAAAAAGTCAACGAAATATCTCCGAAATGTCGACATTTTGGCGATATATCACTGAAAAGTCGACATTTCGGCGATATATCGCCCAATTCACATATTTAATAAAGATTTATTCGGGTTTTCACCTATTTTTCGTTCAATTTTTGCCAAAATGATGTAGGAACTCTACAGGCTCCGGGGGCGGTGCCCCCGTCGAGGCGGCTTCCCCGGACCCCCGCCCGCTCACCGGGGGCCGGGACCCCGTGTCTGTCGACAACAAAATGTGAGGCATGAACCATACTCAACATAATTGTATAATGAATTGTAAACTTTAGTACATCTATTCACTTGTTACGCATTGTGTTCTCTTTGCATTGTTTACATTAGTTTATATGGATTTTCCAAACTTCCAGTTTTGCCCGCATATAGCCAAACATGTGTCAATCAAAAACTTTAGATTAAGTGATGTTTTAGGCCAAAAATAATGTTCCCAATGTGTTTATGGGCCTCAAATTCTTGATCATCGAACCTCAACCAAAAGTCGCCCGACTTTTGGCGACATGTTGCCAGAGTCGCCGTGTTGCCAGGGTCCGACACGGGCCGACATGTCGAACCTTGGCAGCAACTAGATTTATCATTTGTCTTTTATCCGCAGCACACAAAAAAAAAGGAAGAGAACTTACATGCTTTCGTTGAGAGTTGAACTCAAGACCTCCCGCTTACTAAACGGGTGCTCTAACCAACTGAGCTACGAAAGCTAGAGGCCACAACTTTTCTGCGTTATGGTATGATCCAGTAGAGGTTGCCGTTGATTTGCATAACATTTAGAGACTAAAAGAGAGGCTACTCCTTATGGTTGCTAGAAGCACCAAATCACAGAGCTTGAGGCCTTGGCTTTCAAGGGTGTTTCATGCACACGTAATACTCATGAGCTGGCTATCTTAAATGCTGATATTCCTTTCCCTCTAGTGCTCTTTCTCTATCTTTCTATTGCCCTTTTGTCCCTTCTTTTTGCTTCCATATTTAATGTTATGATTGTTTTGATGGCTAATTTATTTGCGATTTTACTTGCAATCGTTTTCTCTCTTACATTTTATTTTCCCTAGACTCTCTCTCCTTCATGGGTTTGGCAGCTTGCTTTCGCATGCATTGAACAAAAATCCCATTACAACAATTGTTAGCATGAACAGAAGTATTTGCATCGTCTTCATCCTTCTTATTTGGTTTTTTCCAGGCTTCATTGCTGCATTTCCTATCTCCCGCAACCGCCTGCCTTTGGGGCTTCCCCCTTCCTCTGAAGTGGGTGTTCCTTTCCAGTCCCCCAAGTTTGCTTTGGCCTCGCTGACTTTTGGTCTTAGAGTTAATTTGTTCCATGCAATCAGCATCCCTCTAGTGTCTGCTCGATTTTCTCTTAATTTGTTTCTTTCTCTTTTTTGAGAATGGCATGCACCCATCTTAGTTCTCAATTTCTCATCAATAGAACTTCAACCGAGGGTAGGAAATGCAAACCTCGGACTGGTTCTAACTTCTAAGTGCAATGGGAAGAAGGTTGCTCCTTGTATACCTTAATTGGTGCACTTCGTGTGCAATTTGGAAGCCACCCTCTCTCACCTTTATCAAATCCCCTACCATTTCAAAATTTACAAAGTACAGAGCAGTGCCTACGTGGCACTGCTCCAAGCAGCAGCGGACGGTTAGATTAAAGGATTATTTAAATAGTTGAATTTTGACCGTTAAATACGAAACATACAAAATTCATCCATTTAAATGAATCTATAGCTAATTTTCAGTGTAACCCAAACATATGAACCGAACTGAATCTGTTTTCCTTTTCATTACAATCCCCTTCGTCTTCGCCCAGCCAATTTCGCTGGAAACACTTGCATCACCACCGATTTCACCACCGGAGCCTGTTTGTCAATCTTAGGCAAATTGCGGTCAAACTTCCAATTCCGCATGCAAAGCCAACGCTTCGACTTCTGGAGTGAATAGATGCTTCTGCGACGGGATTCTCATGGGAACCCATCTGTTGATCTTGCTAAGTGTGACTGAAAACAAATAACCCTATTTTTATCTGAAACTGTGATTGAAAAGTCTGTGGTAAGTTCTCCTATTCTTAGTATTTTCTTTGTCTATCCTGAATTTTTATTTGAATCAATTCCGTGGGTTTCAGAACAAGATTTGGAGGAAACATATGAGCCTCCATTTCGGAGCTGTAAAGAAGAAGCCAACGCTAGTTGTCTGATGTGTTACTGCAATTAGGTAAATGGAGTCCTTGCATGTGTAATGAAGGATATGTTGCATAAAGCTCAAAACAAATGGGAATTCAAAGGGTATATTATACAAGAAATTCCTGCATTTTCCATAAACCCAGATGAAATTTTGTGCCATCATAGTTTGAATTATTGCATTTGAATTGATACGAGGAATAAAATGCAGATACGTCACGGCTGACTGTGACACAGTGGCCACTATCTATTAATTTCTTTTGCTCCAGCACTCTTGTTCGTATTTTATTTTTCTGGTAAAAACCCATGAATTGAATTCATTGAATTTTCATGAGCAGGAACAGATATGGACTGTGGAACATGTTTGATTGACCACACTTAGTCAGCAATGAGCAAATGGGGTAGATTCAAGACAATCATAGACCGGTATCTTATAATAAGAGTCATAAGTGAAATCCATTGCGTGCGTGAGAACTGCCAGCTCTGCTCTTCTTATAGTTTGAATTATTGCATTTGAATTGATACGAGCGAATAAAAACCTGCAGATACGTCACGGCTGAAAAACACTTTTTGGGACAACAATGGCCAAAATCTATTAATATCTTTTTCTCCAGCACTCTTGTTCGTATTTTATTTTTCTGGTAAAAACCCATGAGATTGAATCCATTGAGATTTTCATGAGCAGGATGGGGGGGGGGGGGTTCCCCGCGGGGGGGGGGGGGGGGGGGGAAGAGAGGGGGGGGCCCCCCCCCCTTTTTTGGGGGGGGGGGGGGCGGGGGGGGGGGGGGGCCGGGCCCCCCCCCCGGCCGGCCCCCCCCCCCCCCCCCCCCCCAACCCCGGGGGCCCCCGGGGCCCCCCCCCCCCCGGGGGGGGGCGCCCCGGCCGGGGGGGTATCCTTAAAGACGGGCACTATCATCACCATCAAGTGTGCCAAGCTCATTCACACCAATGGCACCGATCAGGTCCTCAATGAAGTGAGAATCCTCTGCCAGGTAAACCATCGCAATCTCGTATGCCTCCTTGGCTACCATGTTGAACTGGATCAACCTCTCATGGTGTACAAATACATCTCGAACGACACCTTATGATCATCTTCACACCCAGCACCGGTAATGCTAGCATCATCCGCAACGCCAGAGGATGCAAGCGAATCACACCAGCAATAGATAGTGGTGTTTAACGAAGACTAAAAGATTTGGAATGAAAAGGAAAAACGGTTCGATTTGGTTCGGTTCATATGTTTGGGTTAACCTGTAGCTATAGATTCACTTAAGTGGAAGAATTTTGCATGTGGGGTTTTTAACGATTAAGATTCAACTTTTAAAAGAATCTTTTAATCTAACCGTCCACTGCTTAGGCACTGCTCCCAAGCAAAATCCAGTTTCTACTTCCAAGATGGAAAAAGAAAAGAAAGAAAGAAAGAACACGGGAGGGTGGCGGGAGCACATGACTTGCCTTCTTCCGTCGGTGCGTGGCTGGTGTTGGGAGCCCGCCGTGGGGCGGTAGCTTGTGGAACATCGGGGGGCGCGCATTTCGGGTGTTTATTCAAGCTATTTTGGAGGCACTTGTGCGTTTTTGCTGGTTTCTTTCCGTGCCGGGGGGGTGGTCTGTTGTCCTTCTTCCGCCTAGGCGGCCTACTCCCAAGCAAAATCCACCTTATTTTACCTTTAGATCAGTTTCTACTTCCAAGAGGTCTCTACTTTTATTAATATTATCAGGGGAGGGTGAGACTGTGAGAGCAACTATGACTAATTTTTAAATATTTTATTCAATTCTTCTCTCACTTATAATTCAACAAGGGCATATATTTTTCTATTTAAAAGTAATTATGTTTGGCAAGGGACGTTTATAATAGAATAAAGAGGAAAATTTTGTTTCTCCTGTATAACTCTCTAGATACTCTTTATTTTTCTCCCAAAAGTTTTACTTCTAATGTCAGAAAATGTGAACTTTTACCTCCGATTTTTGCCTTAAAAGGGCCTAACTATCCTTCGTCTTTACATCTCTGATCAATTATGTTGATTTTTGTAATTGTTTTTCATTAATGTTTTCTCCATTTTTGTAGTAATTCATACTTGGATGTATTTATTAATGTTTTGAACTTTTTATTTTTATTTTTTAGAATTTATTAAATTTGATTAATGTATTTTTTTATTTTTCCTTCCGCCATCTTATATCAGAATCCATTAAACATAATTAGAATTTTTTTTTTCCTTCTAATTTCTCCTCTTTTATAAGAATCCACCAAAGGTAAAATGAAAATATAAATAAAAAACTTTAAAAGAAAAACTTCTATAAAAGAGGGGGAAAAGAAAAAATAAAAACACACCTAATCATATATAATGGATTAAAAAAAAAAGAAGAAGAAGAAGAAGAAGAAGAGAGAGAAGGAAGAAATATTAATAAAATAAAATAAAAAAGAAAAAAATTTTGCTATAATCCATTAAAGGGACAAAAATAGAGGGCAATTTGGCTATTTTAAAATGTCAAGGGGCAAAGGAAAGGTAAGAATTCACTTTTCTGGGGGAATCAAAGTGTAAGGTAATAATTTACAAATCCAAGGGGCTGCGTATGTAATTTTCTCTTCTTTATCACTTTCTTGTTTACATTTTTATTCTTGTCCATATAAGTATTTTTTATTAGTCCAGGGATTTGTTGCCCAAGATCTGACAGGGCCAATCAAAGATTCAGAATTTGTGGGAAACCAACACTTCATAGTATGATGTCAAGAATTCAAATATCTTTGGGACTAGGATCAAAGCATTATGTATGTCTAAATCATTATAATAGTAGTTCTTTGAGGATATTATTGAAATGGATATAAGTTGGTTCTGATAGACCTCAACTCTAAAAATAAAATAAAATTGTGGGGTTTAAGTCACTCAGAAATAAGAATTCACCAAGGCAATTTCAACTTTTAAACAAGAATGCTATATTTTCCTCAACTGAAAATAGTATTAGATACTTGAATTAGGGTTAGTGAAGTGCATTGATTTTGAGAAGAAGCAAGGAGAGAGAGACAACATCAAGGTTTTACATGGTTCGGTTGAGTAATACAACTTATGCCTAAAGAGAGTTTGAGATGTTTCCACTATATTGAAATGATGTGTTACATGCTTTTTATAAAGAATTCGGCCATAATAGAGTCATTGTTTTCAGTCGTCTAGGACTCTCGCGGTTGTGAATTTGTGGAGTTCCTGTATTACAAGTCTTTTAGAGTATGGGTTTATATGAAGTACTGGAAAAGAGTTTGAGATTAATAAAATGTTGGCCAAAGTTTTACAAGAGTTATGATCAACTTCAAACATTTATGCGGATTAGGTCAAGTCCTTGTCACCTTCTTGTGCAACTATGGTAAGACAGATAATCAACTTACAAACACTGCTATGGATATGGTAGAATCCTTTGTCACCTTCTTGCACGTTAAAGATGGTGGTGGCTAGGATTTTACTCACTATAGGCTTTTGAGAGGAACCCTAGCTGTACATGCCTGAGGAGAAGTGGTGGCTAAGATTTTGACTGAATGTCCAAAAATATCTTTAAAAAATACTTAAAAGTATTCATTTTGGGTTTTTGAAGAAAATTTCAGAAACAAAAAAACACAGAAACTTCACATGAATATACAGTTAACAATCACCCTCTTTCCCGTTAGACCATGAGTTCATTAACAGAAAAGGTAACTATACCTTTAGTAGTACTTATTTATTAAAAGCAAATTATTGCCCTATTCTATATCTTATGACATAGACCAAGATACCCTCCTAAAAATTCCCTGTTCTCCAAAATTAGAAATCAGAGTCATCCATCTCTCGTTTCTCCCCTTCAATTTCTCTATTTTTGAATTTTGCCATTTTAAAGACTTCAAAACTGCTCAGACTATTAGATGATCACCAAACTCTAGTCGAGTTCAAGAAACAATTTATTCAGAAGGGACAGAGCTCATGAAGGGAATACACAGGGACCCCAAGGTCATGGAGGAATACACAAGGACACCAACCATGGAGTGCATGCAGGCCACTCTTGTCCAAAAACTGCTGAATCTCTGAAATATGTATAATTGTGAGATCCGAAAATGTGGAAAAAATCTAACACTGCCATAAAAAAAATTCAGAGGTTAACAGAGAGCAGAATTTCATATATGAACTACCTTAGTAGAAATCTGCAATTTACGGACGAAGTAGCAAACAATTTAAGTATGACGACAGCACATATTCTCATCTCCTCCATTAATAAACTTTAAATATTCTTATCATCTGTGTCTCTCCCTAAACTCTCTAGTTCTCATTGTATTTCTTCCACCCTCTTCTTCAATGAATCAATTCTTAATCTAAGGGAGAAACAGAGGCAAGGTGGCTCCACTTTTACCAGGAAAAAAGGGAAAAAATGCCTCCACTTTAATCAATGAACAAATTTATATTAGTACAATTGAATTACCTTCTTTTTTTTTCCAGAGGAATACAGATTGAAGAGCTTATTGCAAGTTTTACTTGCAATGACTAGGTTGGCTGGGATGAGAATACAACACATCTTATCATTGTGCTGCTTATTGAAACTCTTAAAAAGAATGAGCCGCTTCTGCTGGCAAAGACCCAAGCCACCAAAAGTTGTAAATCCCTCCTTGAAGATGAAAGACAAGGATAAGTAGTGACCCAAGCCGTCAAAAAGAATGAGCTATTTCTTGATCTAGCATTTCTCATCACTGCTGATGCACCTTGAACAAGCTTGATGAAACCTGCATGAATAATGAAGTTTGGTAAAGAGCTATGCTGAAGATTATCTTTCCTCATGATATGCAGACAGAGGTCATCTGAAACATGACAAACTGGGGTAGATTTTCCCATTCGTAGGAGAACCAACCAACCCCCAACCCCCACAGAAACAACAAACAAAAGAACAAAGGAATGATGTACGAACCCCTTATATATTCTCACATACGTTGCGTACCATTTCAGTTATACAAAACATGCATCTTGAAGCTGAATGATAGAAGGCTAGTTATGCAGAAAAGAAATTACATTTGAACAAAGTAACAAATCTACATGCAAATGGTTTACTTAAAATGTATGCATGAACTTTCTTAATCATGCTTTTCTTAGTACATGGCATGCATTTTAAGGATTAACACCATGAACGGTTGAAATTCCACACTTGGCGTTTTCAGATACGACCTGGTTACAGCTCGTCCCCCTTGGACAGCCAGGACAGAATCAAGCAAGCTACAAAAACTTTTTATTACAGATAAACTAGCCATCACACTCATTGCTTCTTTTTGAATTAATTGCAACATGGCTTAGCCAAATCAATCAGGTGAGTTTTTTTTTTTTGAAGAATGGCCACTTTATTCAGCACCCACATCCAAGTACATCTAGAGCCATATGCTCAGCAAAATTTAAGTCTGCTACCATCATCTCCCCCCCCCCACCTTGACCTATGTTTTTTTAAAATCCTAGAGCTTACATCCTAAAGGGTATTTCTGTCACTGTCTTGTTATGAGACATATTAAGTAGCATTTTTATCTTTTACTTCATTTACCATCCTAGGGAATCTGGTGTAATATTTGAATCATTATTAGTGAATGAAATATGTGAGACATCAATCTCTCACAATCAGTTCTCTCTTCATCTCTTCTTCCTCATTCCTTAACAGCTAACCATTGTTTCTCTTCTTAACCCTATCCTAAACTCTTATTTGATATCAGAACAAGGTTCTTGGTTTGGGAGTCAATTTAAATTCAACTTTCAATTCTCACCTCTCTAAGGAACCTAGAAAGGTGGAGGGTTCAAATAGAATGTGAAATATGTATCCAATACAGTCATTGGAGTTGTTTCCTTCAAAATTAATCACAAGAGGGTGTCTAGGGGTTGCTGTTGAAGCTTTAAGCTAAAGACCAGCTCAATGATATTTCTACAAGCGTGAGAGCTTCTTCTGTTGTTTCTTGCACATCCCTAAATATTTTGCCTAGTGTAACTTTAGTCATGATCAAGTAGACGATGAGGTGGTGAAAGTTGACAACAAGGAGATTCCTCAGAGTGATTGTTCCAGGTACCTAGGTTCAATCATAAATAAAAAAGGTGATATAGAGGATGATGTTTTCCAAAAAATTAAAATAGGGAGGATGAAGTTGAGAGGTGCGTCCGGGGTCTTGTGTGATCAACGTATTCCATTAAAGCTTAAAGGAAAATTTTATAGGACCATAGTTCGACCAGCTATGATGTATGGTGCAGAGTGTTGGGCTATTAAAATCATATAGATAAACTTAGTGTAGCAGAAATGAGGATGCTACGATGGATGAGTGGCAAAACTAGGAAGGATAAGGTAAGGAATGATCATACTAGAGTTGGTTTGGGAGTTGCTCCTATAAGTGATAAGGTTCAAGAAAGTGGTTTGAGGCAACACGACCATGTTCAACAAAGACCTATAAATGCCCCTGTACGGAGAAGTAATGTAATCTCAATCCCAATTGAAGGAACTAGAAGAGCTAAGAGCATACCTAAGGTAACCTTCAGAGAAGTGGTGAGAAAGGGTATGCACAACTTAGGCCTTGTATTTAGTATGGCCTCAAATAGAACTGATTGGGCAAGAATCCACGTAGCCAACCCCATTTAGTTGGGACAAGGCTTATTGTTGTTGTTGTTGGTTTCCATTCAACATTCAAGCACTCATACAATTGTTGTTGAAGGGGCATAGGGAGTAGCACCACTTGATTCTATTGCTTTTAGGTACTTGCCGATTCTATTCTGGTTCTTTTTGACCATTTTGATCTTCTCTGGGGAGAATTCAGGGGTAGGGTCGATTGTGTGGGGTTGCCCTGGGCGACCACCACACACGATCCACCTGGAGCTCCACTAGTAAGAAGGGCAGATTCAAGATTTTAGGTTTGTGGACCCTTATTTGATGTCATTTTCGCCCTAAAACACAATATTTTATTTTCTAGCCATCAGAGAGCTCTAGTGCATGTCAGAGAAGTCATCTCGGAGAAGAAGGAAGTCGCATATCCGATCCGAATAGTGATCCGAGATCTGTTCCGTGAATTTGAAGGTAATCTCCCAAATTTGAAGGGAATGAAGGTTTGAATGAAAGCCTAATATTTGTGAGTAATTATAGTGTTATGGATTTAGCCTTGCAAACTTTTTCTCAAGTATTGTTTGATTAGAGTTCAAATGACAGCTCTGTAGCCCATCAACTGTTTTATTCGCTACAACCAACTGCAGTTTGTCTGTTTCCTGCAATGCTGTGGTTTGCTGGGTTGAGTATCCTCCCCCATCCATGTGTTTGTTATAAAGCTCTTTGTTCAACAAGTCTGATTCTGACCTATCTACTGCTTTGGAAGGTACTGCTATTAGTACTCCAACAACCGAATAGCACTGGTAAAGCTGGAAAATACCAATTTCCTGGACTGGTCTCATTTTGTGAAACTATCTTTGCAAAGCAGGGAAAAGCCTAGAACATAATGGGTTCTGTCGCCAGCTACTAGTGATCCAGGATACCTGAAGTGGGACATCACTTGACAGCCTCCACTCCCGAATAGCACTGGTAAAGCTGGAAAATACCAATTTCCTGGACTGGTCTCATTTTGTGAAACTATCTTTGCAAAGCAGGGAAAAGCCTAGAACATAATGGGTTCTGTCGCCAGCTACTAGTGATCCAGGATACCTCAAGTGGGAAAGTGAGAACTCCACTGTCATGACCTCGATTTTCTCCATGAAAACTGAGATGGTATGAGATTTATGAGAATGGAGAACAGCAAAAGAAATTTAGGATGGTGCTTCCTGAACTTCTGATCAAGTGGGTGATTCAGCAAAGGCCTACTAAATGCTCCAACAGATGATCACTGTGAAACAGTGCGGCCAAATTATTTGCGACTATTATAATACTGTTATTGAACTGCAGGTGTAATAGGATCACTACAGGGATCTTTGTTTGACCAAACTTGAAGATAAAGCAAAGGTGTATGGGACCAAGGTTTGAAGTATTAGTATTGAGTATCATCAGTCAAAGTGATTTTAAGAGACATCGTCTCGTATCAAGTATTGTATTGTACTAGCCAATACATTTTGGTGCAATCCAATGTGTCCTTTAAGAAAAAGAGAGACATATCAATATGTATCTTATCGACAAGCATAGGATTCCGGTGGATGAGCGTAATAAGAAACGTGGGTTGGCCTTTCCCTCTTGGTGTGACTTATTCCACTTGGAGGAGGAGCTGATGCCGCATTTGTTTGTTGATTGCAGGTTTTCTACGCATATTTGGAAGTCTTTCTTGGAGTGGTTTGGGTTGACTTGAGCAGCAGTCAATTTGCTGGGGGAATGGATTTGCTGGTGGAGAAATAAATCTAAACACTACTTTCTAGAAAACTTGGAAGAAGCTGTTAAAAGTAACTCTTCATCAAATTTGAACGGTATGGAACATGAAACAGTTCCAGAGGGTTGGAAGATGTCCTGTAACTGTAAGTTTGGTGCAGACGATTTGTGTTGAAGTGTGTGGTGAGTTGTGTCCTGTCTAGGCCGATATTCCAAGCTGATTTACTGATTTGTCAAAGGCTTGTTTAAAGGTGATTTGTAAGAGGAGGCTAAATCCTTTAGAGGTTCACTTGAATCCTCCTAAACTTGGCTGACAGAAGTTAAATGAGGATGGGTGTTCGATTGGAAATCCGGACAATGGGGGAGCAGGGGGTGTGTTTAGAATGCACGTTCAAGGGTAAGGGATGCCTTCCAGATTTATCTGGGAATCTATGAATTTGGAGGCTGATGCAGAAGCTATCAGATGTGGCTTGGAGCGACCAAGGGAGCTGAGGGCAGAAGGTTGTGAATTGAGGCAGACTTTATGGCTGCAGTATTGGTGTTTCAGGATCATGAGATTCCACGGAAAGTATTACAACGGTGGTGAAATATTCAGGTGTACTTGGATGGAATTGATTGGAAAACCTCACATTCTTTCTGTAAGGCAAATTCACTTTCTGATTGGTTGGCAAAAAAAGAGGCAAAGTCAAGGTCTAATCAGGTGAGGAGATGTTCTAGGATGATGACAATGGAAATCAACAGGGATGCAGCTAGGTTGCCTAGATTCAGGGTGTAATTTTATGTTCCTTCTATTGGTCCCTTTGGAGGGGTAGCTGTAGGATTATACTTTTCTCTTTCAGTTTGGTGTACTATAACTTTTTCACTTTTCTTCAATCAATCAATCTTTTAGCAAAAAAATATGTACCATATTGATTGTATCCAACATGGATATGTATCGGCTAGTATCATATTGTAACGTGGAATACTTTAAATCATGTATAGGACTACTATTTTTCAAGGATGACTCAACCCATAGTTTGAACCAATCTGAGTATAAATCCTTGGGCTCACCCCCTTCCATCCTAAGATGAAGTGTGCAGTTATTTATAGAGTGAGAAGACTACAAGTGTCTACAAATACTCCACTTATGGAATGATCTGCTCTCACCTCTAGTTCTCATAGAGTTGGTTGGAGAGCTCAGGAGCAAACCCATGGTCATTGTGCAAGATTCGAGTGTGACCATTGTGGAAAGCTGGGACATGCCATATACAGATGTTGGGACCTTCATGGACATCCCCTGTTGAGTGTGGTGGATTAACTAGAGCTTGAGGTGGAAAGAAAGGGCGAGCCAAAACTCACTTGGTGACTACTGAGTCTGATTCGTCTAAATTTCATCCTAACCTCAATTCCTCTTCTAATGAAGAAATTACTACCCTCCACCGCGTGAAATGTCTTGGTCATTCTTATATACACCTCACACTCTTCTTCAACTACTTTATTGCAAGCTTCTTCTGTTTCACCATCCAATGCTCCTTAGGCCATTAACTATGGTGCCATAATCGCATCTTACTGTTACGATTCCTACTCCATTCACTCAGGTCGGGTAAAATTAGTATTGCTAATGGCTTATTTTCTTCCATTTTTGGTCAAGGCTAATGTCAAATTTACATCTTCCATTTCACTGGACTTTGTTCTCCATGTCCCAGACTTCACTACTAACCCCTTATCTAGTGGTCACCTAACCAAGTCTTTGAATTGTTGAGTCCCTTTATCCCTTCCTATTGACTTTGTAAGGATTTGCTGACGAAAAAGATAATTGGCAATAGACATGAAGCTTAGGCATATGTTTATTGAAAGAGTGACAGCAGCACTGGGCAATCTGTAATGCTGCCTTGTCAACCTTCAGGCTGTCCTTTTGCTATTATGTTAAAAACATCGCCACATTTTTTTTATATTTAGTTCTCATGCTCTTCAGTGTGAACTATGCATCTTGGCTAAACAATGTCATACATCTTCTCCTCATCATGGTAATATACTTGGCCTATCTGGAGTTCATTTTCATATTGTTCATTTGGATGTCTAGGGAACTGGCCATACTACTTACTTGTTTGGATATCCTCCCCCCCCCCCCCCCACCACCAAAAAAAAAAAGAAAAAAAAAGGATGACCATACTTTTCCTAATGAAACAATAAAGTGATAATATGATGCCTCATAAAATTTTCACCAACTGGTTTAGACTCAATTTACCAAACCCATATTTAAGATGTCCGTTTTGACATGGGTAGTGAGTACAGGTATGGGGAACCCTAATAGTTCTTCGTTGATCATGCAAGGTTCGAAATCTCAGTTTGGAGGCTGCTTTCAACCAGCCTCAAAGCCAAGATGGGTACCAAAATTTCAGAAATCTTGGTTGAAACTTGGGAATTCCCCAAGGTAGTTTTGACACTAGGTTTCCGGGGTTTTTATAGGGTTTTTGGTCTGATTTCTAGCATATTACCTATTTGAAGCACAAAGAACACAATGGCAAAATTCAAGTGCCAATATACATGAGACGTTCTGAGAAATACAAACTTCATAAAATTGACCAAATTGTATTGTATCTATTAAATGGTTGATACAAAATTACAAATACAATAATCAAAAAGAAACTCCCAGGTTGCAATTCGAAGTTGAGTGCCTTGGGTGGATCCATCACTTGAGAGTTGAGACATGTACTCTGAATAAAGTTTCAAAGTATTCCATATCCAACAACTCCACCATGTACTCCATATGGACTATATACCAATTGGAAGCCTACACCGTTTATGGGCTCCAAACCCCCCCCCCCCTCTTAAACCCAAAGCTTCTGTCTTTTCTCTTTCTCCTTAATGGTTAAGGTGTGTTTGTTATGCCCATGTTAATAAATCTGCTAGAACAAAGCTTGATCCTAAAGCACTTAACTTTTATTTTTCTTGGCTATTCAGCTACAATCAAGGGGTATAAATGTCAACCTTCCTCAAGGAGGTGCCTTATTTCCAAAGATGTCACCTTCTCTCAGGTCCATTCCTTTCTTTTCTAAATGTAATTCTCTTGGCTATTCAGCTACAGTCAAGTGGTATAAATGTGATCATCATTGCACAAGGAGGCGCCTTACTTCCAAAGATTTCACCTTTTTCAAGTCCATTCCCTTCTTTTTTTCCTCATCAGCATCCTCTTCAGGGAGCAATAGAAGTGAACAAGTTGATTCTACCCCTTTCTCACTCCATTCCGTACTATCAATGCTCCAATTCTTCTTGATATCAGGAACACAAAGAGGAGGCTGTTGTCGAGAAGGATTAGCACGGTCTGTATAGGAGAAAGAACGACAAGCAAAAGAGACCTGTAAAGAATCCTCTTCGTATCCATGCTCTAAGCTTCCTCCTCGATAAATAGTACTTCTCGCCATGGTGGAAGATCACGAGATCTCGCCATGGTGGAAGATCACGAGATCTCGCCACCTTGAAAAACCAAGATCTCGACCATCTCGGCGAGATCTCGGTCTAGATATGCTATTTTTTGGCGTCAAAACTTGGTGGGTTTTAGTGTCCCTATTGAGCAGAAACTTAGTATTTAGCCTATTAAGGCCTTTTGAAGACATTAGTGGCCTTGGATTTGTTAAAAAACAATCCTAAGTATGATTTCTAAGTCTACCCATAGTGTACAACCGAAATGTTGTAGGACTAAGGAATGCAAGGTTATACAACATGTAATATAAAACCTTTAAGACATAAATGAAAAGCAAGTGTATCAAATGCATCAAATAACCCAAATGTCATCAAAATTCCATTTATATGAATATCACAATCTTAATTTTCAAGAATAGAATAATAAAATTATACAACCATTAGAAATTCTATATAAGTCATTAAATCATAAGTTCATAGATAAGCAGAGAATGATTGATATTCCTTCAATGTTGTAGATGTGCTAAGAGTAGTTGCAAGTGAAAATCCAGCCGAAATCCACAAGAAAAGGGCAAAAATTGAGGGTTATAGCGAGATAAGGCGAGATATCGCAAGATCTCGAGTGAGATATCTCAACTCTCTGCTCTCGATCTCCATCACTTCGCTTTTTTTGAAAAAGCGAGATAATCTTGCGAAATCTCCCACCATGCTTCTCGCTCGAAGTTAGATCTTCCAATACCACTTGAAAGGATAAAGGAACTTGTACTAGTCCTATTGTCATTTGCCTCCTATGAAGCAATTTCTCACACAATAGTTGTCCTATCTTCATCCCTTGATTCCTCTTCCATCCTGAAGACTGTTGCTAAGGCTATGTTAGTTTTAAGAAGGAAAGAGGCCACGTCTAAGAAATGATGGCCTTGAGAAAAAAAATGTACTTGGACTCTAGTTGATCTTCTCTGGGGAGAATTATAATTTAGTCTAGATGGGTTTACACTTTACAGAATTAAGTACCAATATGATGATACTGTGGACAGATATTAGGCGTGCTTGGTGGCCAAAGGGTATAGCCAAGCATATCGCATTGACTACCCAGAAATAGTTACTCCCGTGGCCAAATATATTCCATCTAAGTTCTGTCTGCCATAGTCAACAAAATCCAGCCCTTGTACAAAGTAGGTGTAAAGAATGACTTTCTCCATGGTGACCTAAAGGAAGAAGTCTACATGCAGCCGCCTCCACTGTTACCTTCCTTCAGCTAAAGGGAATGTCTGCCTTCTAACCCCCTTTAGGGCCTTAACCAGTCACCTAAGACGTAGTTTGAGTGGTTCACACAAGCCTAAGTAATGGGCATTAAGAGAGTCAGCTAACCACACTTATATGCATTTGACGAGGAAATGGTACAGTTACCACTCTCACAGTTTACACTGATGATATTGTTATAACTGGTAACGACAATGCTGAGATAAGTATATTGGAAAATACCTGGCCCGGCAATTTGAGATTAAAGATCTTGGGTTTTTGACATATTTCTTAGGGTTTGAAGTATCAAGGTCAAAGCAAGGGATCAAAAATTTTCAGAAAAAAGTTTGCATTGGATATTTTGAAAGAGAAGGGAATCACCAGATGTAAACCAGTAAACCAGCAAGGCTCTCCAATAGTTCAAAATCATAAACTTAAAGACTCTGGTTCACCCCTTGTAGATGCATACTAGTTGGCAAGCTAATCTATCTCTCTCTCCTTGACACGACCTGACATCACCTATGCAGTAGGAGTGATGAGTCAGTTCATGTGAGCACCCTGATGGTTTTTTATTGCACTATCAGTTATTTGATATCTTCTCTAGAAAAACGTCTTCTAAGCCTGATCATTTGAAAATTAATGGCTACACACAATGCTGATTAGGCTGGCTCTGTGTCTAATAGAAGATCTTCATCAGACTGCAGTACCTTAGGGGTGGTAACTTGGTTACTTGGAGAAGTGAAAAAACAACTAGTTGAAGCTGGGTCCAGCGTTGAGGCTGACCTTAAGGGCTACAGCTCATGGAGTGTGTGAACTCATACGGCTAGTTTGGGTGGCGCAGGAACCAAGACCATAGTATGAAATTTCGGCAAAATTTTGCCGAAATTTCACCATCTCGGTAAGTACCAAAATGAAATGAGCAGAAAAAATGCAATATCTCAGTGAAATTTCTGTAATTTTGCTGAAAATTTGAAATTTTGAAAATTGCAATGAAATTTTGCCAATATCTCAGAAATTTGGGTGAAAATTTGAAAATTCCAAGGGGTTGTACCATATGGGGCTTATGGCTATGGATATGGAACTAGTGAAGCATATGGTGGTTTATCTGCTGATTCCAGTAGCATGTTTGTATGAGTATGGAGATGGATCATGTGCATCATTTGTGGACTCCACCTTTGGATATCCATCAGGACCAGCACAGGCAGTTATGCTAGTTCCGCGAAAGGGTCACAGTCGATGGCCGTACAAGTACATTCCCTAGGGTAGGATATCTACTTAATGTTGATGATGATGCCTATAGAAGGGTGGTGACAGACTATATGGATAACTTTGTCTGTACCATGTTATGGCCAGCTTATGTCCAATATTCAGACTACTCCTTCATGACCTGAAGGATGGATCCAGCCCAACACATACTTCTCTATTGAATCCTACTTGTTCTACTTGTTGCATTTAAATGAAAATTTTAGTGTTTTGTGTGATATCCATATTTACATTTGTGAAAATACATGTTCCAAACTTTGAGTTTTGCCGGCAAAAAACCGGGCATGTGCCAGCAAGAACACCACTTCAGGTTAAGTTTCAGGCAAAATAACACTTCAACTATGTTTATTAGCCTCAAATTAAGCTGGACATGGAAAAACAGCCCAAAAAACACAAAATCTCCCCACCAAAAAGATTCAAAATAAAAAATAAAAAATTCAAGCTTGACCAAGACTTGCACATCAAGTGGAAAGCCAAGACTAGAAAAAGACTCCAGAGTTGCTGCCTAGAAGAACAATCTTAATTTTCGTTTTCATGTTTTATAGCTTTGCTTGACTGGGCAGTGGTAGTTAGTAATTCTAAATTGGGTACTTTGGTAAGTATCTAGGTCATTTTAACTTCAAATAGGCTCAACGATTAGGGTCACAGTTCACCTAAAGCTCAGACTAATAAAAACTTAATTAGTTTCTGTTTTCGCAGCCTATGTCAGTTTCTGTTTTCCTAGTTAAGAAATTAATCAAGAAATATATTCACATTAGAACTCCAGCTTTACTGTCATAATTCATAAATAGCCCATCGCACTCAACGGAAGGCTACCATTCAGATTATTAATAACATTAGTCTTAGTTTCAAGTCTCCTTAGTGAGTGTTGCTACTGCAGCTATGCATGTTCAATGTGGAAGGTCCAAGATTGAAGAATCAATAAGGTTCAAGGTGAAGTCAAGCCTGGATTCTTGCTGTGGCTGACATCACAGCCTTCTATGACTCCACCACTTACAAGCTTCACAAGGCCCTCTGTCCAGGTATCTAGCAGCCTACTCCACCCACTGGCCACTTCTCATTCTTTTATTTTCTGCTTAAAACCCAACCATCCCCAGGTTTGATCTCTTCTTCCTTGCATAAATCAAGAACCATAAGGCAACCCACCATCACAGTCCATCCAAACTCCAGCCAAAATTCCCCCACCATACCCTTCACCTTCAATCCCATTGCAGCCCCAAACACCCAGCCAATCCATATACCTGCCCTTTCTTCATTTTGAGATCCTCTTGTCATTCCAAAATCAAGACTCTTCGTAGTTTTAGATGTTATTAGTTCAAACCCAACAGGGGTCACCATCCAAAGGCCATCCCATAGGCTATAACTAAATTCATGCTAACCCATTATTTTGGGCTTGGAGTTAACCTTAATCTAAAGAACTTGGCAGTTTGCCCCTCATTCATTTGAGGCTACATTATTGGGATTTGACGGTAAGAAGCTTATGAGGCTTTATTATAACACCAAGGCTGCAGTCAATGTCACTATCAACAAGGTCGAACTAAACGCACTGAGGTTGGCAAACGCTACATCAAGGAAAGCAGGACTTAGGCAACATCTGTACTCCTTTTGGTAAGACAAGTGAACAAGTGGCAGACATCTTCACCCTTATTATAGCCAGTTCAATACTCTCCTATACAAGTTGAGAAAGCATGATATCTACTCTCTTGCCTGAGGGGGAATGTTAGAGTTTTTCTTCCAAAGAGCATTTTTGTTACTGTACTGGTATGAAAATGCTAAGTCATGTCTTCTTCTTTTTCTCTTTCTTCCATCCCCCTCCCTAGGGAGGCTGGTGTAATATTTGGATCTTGATTACTGAATGAAATATGTGAGAGACATCCATTGGCTATCACAATTGACCCCTTCCTGCCTTCTTGGCTGCTAACTCTTGTTCCTCTTCTAAACTGAATCTATTCTAAATTCCAACTCTATAATAATTTTGTCCTCTCTTTGCCCTTTTCCATATGGATGTGTATATGTTATGAAATGCGTGCAAAAAACAATATGTTTTGGTGAAACTAGATTATTTATGGGGAGCACAAAAGCTCAATTTTTCTGATTCTCTGAATCATGCAGAAACTGAGTACAATATAACAGATAAAAGAAAATAACAATCCAATAGAATGGTTCTAGCCAGGGAATCAATTCGGTGATACGCATTAATATATGCTCCTTTACAATCGAGCTGAATCTGAAACAAGCCACCCACTGAACAACTCAATCCACTTGAACCCAAGCCAAAACCAAACACGAATCCTGAGCAGGTCCAACCAGTATTCTTATTATTAGTTTTTAGGGTCATGTTCTCTCTGGCAAAGCATGGTCCGTGATGCATCATGCATGCAAGGGCAAATATGAGCACAGTTTCCACCTTTCATTCAGAGTGGAGTGGTGATTTTGCCCCAGACCATGTCTATGCATGGGAGCTTTCTTCCTGATCATCATTACCTCACATATAGAAATCCATGTACACCTGGGGAGATGGGGGACTTAACAGTAACCTACAGTGATAATATATTCATAGGAAGCATTAACTCACCTTTACATGATGTGGCATGATCTTGATATCAAAGGGCACATGAAGCCATGCATCAGGTGGATAAAACAAGAAATTCTCCAGCTTACTGGTGTAAATATCTGCATATTGATGAATGTGGTATGCAAAAGCTGATTCCCGACCCTTATCAGTGAGAAATGTAGCACCAAAAGAGCTATTAAACATGTTCTTCATAGCGACGCGTGCCATCTGCCTCTCTTCATTCAGCTCCTTCAAAAGTTTATCATATTTATCTCCTCCCTGACAGCCAGACACGGCTGCATGAAATCTCTCAAGCAGTTCTTCTATTATGTGAAATTTAGCCTGTATTTAGTGAGGAATGGGTTATACACAAAATTATAGCATTCTGATTTCAAATTCCAAAACAAAATAGAAATCTAAGGACCTGCTAGTCGGAAACAGCATCACAGAAACTCTAGGGAAACAAATAATAACTTGGAAACAGGAAGTTACTTGAGACTAGAAAAAATCCATACTTAGGCCCTAACATGAGCCAAATCATGAAACTTAAAAACTCCTTCAATTGTAAATCTTCCTTGATTTGGTATTACCACATAAGTTGTGGAATACTCCTCATTTTGTGTACCCATAAGTCACTGGATCTTTTCTGGATTTGCTATCCATAAGTTACCAATATACTGAATGAATTTGTTAAATTCCTGAACTCCAAATTATAAGGAAAACAAAGCACAGAATGATCAACCAGGGTCAATAATGGAAGCATCCAACTACATCCTATGTCTTGCACACACACACAAGCATGCACCCATATGCACACAAAGAACAAAAAAGTTTTTGAAACTGCAAGTTCCAGCAAATTGGGGCTTCTTCATGGTTCAAAACTTGTAGAAAGAAGATCAAAACAGCTTGTTATTGACCTAAACTAAACAAATTTCTTACTATCTTATTTAGACAATTGGTAAATCCAAAGATCAGAAAATGTGATCGACTCCCTAACCAGGAAAAGGATGTATAGACAGGACCTGTAACAGAGAACACTAACCTTGGCTTCTCTTAGTTCTCCTCGTTCCCTTTCATGTTTCAGCATTTGTCCAAAGCTTCGAGGTATTTATCTTTTCTTATTTTCTTCGTTTTTTGGTTGTTGTTAATATTCTATTCTGGGGTGGTAAGGTTATGGACCCATCTTATTGGACACTTTCTTAATCTAATAAACCAATCACCTACTAACAAAAGGAGGGTAAAAACAGCTTACTGGTGACTATTTGGAAAGACTTCTTTCACCTACATAATTCATCTTAAACGGTTGATGATTCTTTTAGTCAAAAATTCTCAAATTGTTTTGTTGGGATAGAATAGATGTTTTAGGGTTTTGATTCGCATAAATATATACAAGATTGGAAAGTAACAATATGGATAATAGAATACAGTTTAATCTATATAGTTTTCATTTTTCACCAATGTAGGAAGAAATCTACCATAAAAGCCCTTTTTGGGGGTTTTGGCAGGTTCTTTTCCCTTTTTTTTCTTTTCTCTTCCCTTTTTTTTTTTTTTTTTTTTTGGGGGGGGGGGGGATATCTATGGATAAGCATGAATAAATTAGAAGTATACCTGTTGGAAACGATAACTATCTTCATTTTGCAATTGTATTTCATTCTGCAATAATTAAGAAAAACCGTCATTAGAACATAAATTTCAGTAGGAACATGCATAATAGAAAAATGAGTATACAAAAGTATATATAAAAAGAGCATCTTTTTTCCTGGTGGGGGGATGGGGTGTTGTCAAGCACTACTTCATATTTTTACTGTCATAAAAATATCTTTCTAGAAAAACCATATTCCTTTTAACAAAAAAGGATCTGCATTCCTGTGTAAATTAATTCCAAGAGAATGGCATACTGAACACTCCCCCCCCCCCCCCGCAATCAATGTAGATCAGAGGCACCATTTCAAATCAGAATCAGATCAGTTAGCTATAGCTGTTTCTTATTTCATCTGATCCTTGGTTAAAAACGGGGGGGGGGGGATTATTGAGTTTTCAGATCGGAGGCCCAATTCTAGGCTTTCTGAGACCGATCTGATCCTTCATCCAAAATGGCAGGGAGTGATACAATGCCCAATTCTGTGTTTTGGAACCTTGATCAGAGGTGCTCCTTGAAGTACCATAGCAGAAGGAACCAGGTTAAGTCCAAAAAGCCTGTGGTTCTACCACGAACCAGCCTTGGTTAAACAGGACTGGTTTCTTCTTCAGGCTAAACAAGCCTTGTGATTGGAATGCTACTGGTTCACTCAAAACTAGATTGTGGAGATCAGTTAGGACTATATTTTAGTGTTTTATTCTACAAGCTTCCTAGTAAGGCTGGAGTCTTTTTTGTTTATTCTAACCTTGTTGAAGTTTATTATTTAAGAATCCTGGTTAAGGTATGATCCTTCCTATAGCCTGTGGATGGGAGAGTAGGGGGTAGTTTGTTTTTGCTATATATTTCCTATTTTGTGAATGATTGTTTACTATTGGCTGCTGGATATCCTACAAGTATGATACAACCTAATTGGTTTCCTCCCCTTCCCCCAACCCCCCCCCACTGCCCCAGAATTTCGGGTGCTTTGCCCTTGGGCGTTCCTTTTGTCGCCCAGGACTCCAGTGGGATTGCTATTTAATTCTACATGAGAAGCCTGGTTCATATCCTTTTCATGCAGTTCAAAAAAACAAGAAAGGGCAGCGGTAGACCAGACCATTGAACTGGACCACGTATTGTTCGACTTAGAACCATGTCACCAACTACTCTACATGTTTTTTTCTAAATCAGAGGAGCAGTCAAGCCTTGAGAGTGAGGGGTCCTTAACTTTTGAGTACTTTTGAGGAACATATCCATCCATTCAAGGAAAGCATAAGCATGTTTATTTCTTACAAAATGCTTTCAGCCCGCCCCTTTTCTTCCATTGTTTCAGCAAATGTTTGTTTTGATGTCTGCAGTGTAAAAACTGTTCAGTAAAATTTTCTCATTTTCTAATTAATAATCTTGATGTGAACCCAATTTCAGGGATACAGTTTTGATGATGAGTTCCCTAAATCAGGGCTGCCCACAATCTTCCATCAAAGAAAACGGAAATTCTAGGATGTCTAGGGTGGCTTTTTTGATAAGGGTCTAGGAAGGTTCGGCCAGGCTTAGGGAAAAAAAGGAAAGGGTTTTAGAACTTGAAATCTTGCTGTAATGCTGTTTCCAGATATGATTTTTAACATCAGGGTTTAAAAAATAAGGCTTTCGGGTTTCGGTTAGGTGGGAGAATGGGACTGTTATTGCTGTTTTGTAATTTCACATGTATGCGTAATGGTTTTAGAGTGTTGATAAGGGTTTAGGTTGAACTAGGGTTTAGATCAAGAGGTTGAAGAAGAATTGCAGAAACTTTTAAGGAAGAAGATGAAGTGCAGAATTTTTGAAGTGTAAGGATTTTAGGTTTTAGGTGGAATTAAGGGTAGGGATGGGATGAGGGGTAAGGTGCAATCCAATTTAGTGAGAAAGAGGAGGCAAGGGGGTGGAGATTAGAGACTTAACAGGGGAGGGCTGCTACTGCTGCCACAGGGAAGAAGAAACAAAGAGAGAGGGCTATGGGGGTTGGAGAAGGGAGGGGAGGGTGGTTCCTAAGGCTTGTGCACAACAGGGGAGGGGCTGGGGAAGAGTTAGTGTGTCATAAGGATGAAGGGAGGGGGATTGGGATGTCAACAAGGGGTGGGGAAGGCTGCTGCCACATCACATCAGCAAGGGGGAATAGGGAATTAGGTTGCGCAGGGGAAGGGGAGGGCTGGGTCGGAAGAGGAAGGGTCGCAAAATGCTTGTGTGGGTAGGGAAGAGGAGGGGGAAGGGGCTGGGGTGTTTACATACTTGGTGGAGGCTGCTGAAATTTGAGAATGGTTGCCGATTATTGAGCGAGAATGCTTCAAAATCTGTCGTCGGCCTCCCAAAGAGAACCGCGACTTAGTTTCTCACAAACACTTTAATTATTCAATCAAACTTAAACTTACACAGAAAGAATAAGCCATGATTTATAGCATACTAAAAAGAACTAGACACTAAGTGGGATTCCTTTATAGATTCAGATCCCACCACATAATCTTGACCATTGGATAAAATCTAAACATCCAAAGGTTCCTAATGGACACATGCTGAAATAAAAGTATTAATTAACTTAAACTCTAATAAGCACACACTTAAATTCTGTTTTAATTAAAACTTTAAGTGCCACATGTAAGTACTCAACTACTAACTCAAAACAAGACTCTTTAACCAAAGTGGACTCCGTCATTAAACTGGAATCAAATTCTAGCAACTAAATAGGGCAGAAAATGCCCAAAATACCCCTCTTAGGGGGTTCAGCCAGCCTAGGGAGGCTTCTAAGAGCCATTCTTATGGGCCCCACCTAGGGTTTTGGTCGGGGGTCCAAATCATGTTCACATCAGTTATCCCCATCTTAAACACATTCATCCCCAATGAATGGTTGCTCTCCACTTGAACTCTAGGTGCTAATGGGACTGTCTTCAAACTGGGCTTGTGGAACTCATTGAACTGGGTCTTCATGACTGGCTGGCTCTGAGTAGGATTCTGTTGACTAGTGTGCATGGCCTGTCCTTGGCATCTTCAGCTAGATTCAGGGATAGGAGTATAATATTTTGTCCTTCATGCTCAAAGATGCACTTGTTCTCTCAGCAAGGGATATTTACGTCTTTATCATAAATCCATGGCCTACCTAAGAGGATGTCAATTGTCTTCATGGGGTTGACATCACACCAGATTTCATCAGAGTATGAGTGTAAAGTGACCAGGATGAGGCATCTGGTAGCCACGTCCAACCAGGAATCGTTCAGTAGAGCTATCTTGTAGGGTTTGGGGTGCTTCTCTGGTGTGAGTCGTGGCTTTTGTATGAAACTTCCTGACATTACCTTCACGCTATTGTCATAGTCCACGATGGCTGGTGCAATGAGTCCTCCTACTCTTAAGTCTTGTATGGAGGATAGAATTCTTCAATGGTGGTGACTAGGATTCTAAAGACCAAGTTGAGTTGGGCTTCTGGATCGATCTTATCTGCACTATACTCTTCCTCTCAAACTCTAGTGTTGGACACTCATGGGTCTCTTCATTAGTTGGCTCTAACTGAGGTACCTCTAGGACTACAAGTCCTCTCCTGTTGGGACACTCTTTGGCAAAGTGTCCTCTTTCATGGTAGTAAAAACACTCACCAGGGTCATTGTTAAAGATGAGCCCACTTTTTCTGTTCTAATAGGATTTGTTACCTTAGGTATTAAAGTTGTAGTGGGATTGTAAGGTTTGGTGGTGGGTGGGTCTCTACTGTAATCTTGATTGCCTTGTGTCTTTTGCACCAAGAGGGACTTTGCACAGAGGGCCTTATTGAATAGGTCTCTCAGATCTAATGTTTGTGACTCCCAAGGCCAACTGGATATTGGATTTCAAACCACATTTGAACTAGATCTTAGTCTAGAGTTTGGTTTCTCTAGTGCATGTTCTGGAAGCAAGGGAATCAAACTGTTGGATGTAGTCAACAACAAACATCATACCTTGCCTGATTGTGTGGAATTGTTCCTATAACCTAGCCTTGTAGAGCTCTGGAAGGTACCTTTCTGTGAGTTCTCTGCAGGGGCGGAAACAAGATTCAACATGGGGGGCTGAACAATGAGAGTCTAGATCACTACCTTATTGGGGGAGCACTAACGTTTTTTTGCCACACATATTGTGTGGGTCCATATGGGGCCCACTAAAGGTTCTACCTCTGAATTATTTTATCATATTTGGTCTTGGGCCATCACATTAAAAATACAAATAAATTATTGATAATGGCATTTTTACCCTTATAATTCTTGATTGTGGAGAAGATTCAGGAATGAACTCTTAAAGTTAAGCTTTTTCAAGTTTTCCCAAAGTGTGTGAAGAAAGAGGAGAGAAGAAATCGGAAAGGAAAGAGGAGAGAATAAATAAGAAAGAAAAAGTAGAGAATAAATAGGGAGAAACTCTAGGGATTAAGGAGTTAGTTTCTAATTAAAATTTAATTGCTTCTTCCTTGAAAATAGGATTTTAATTTTAAATTATTGAGAATGACATTTATACCTATTATCTTTACCTTTAAAAACCATACCCAATATATATATATACATTGGGGGGGGTGAATGGTTATATTTCAAATGTGGGAAGATAAAAAGAAAAAATAAAATTTTGAAAAAAATTGAGGGGCCCATGCCCCTCAATTTTTTATAATTAGCTTACAGACTTGCCCTACCTCCAGATTTGTCCAGTATATATGATGTGTTTCATGTTTCTATGTTGAAGAAGTATATAGCAGACCCTGCTCATGTGTTACAATACGAACCATTGGAGTTGAAAGAAGATCTTTCCTATGAAGAAAAGCCAATTGAGATATTACAACAGAAAGAGAAGAAACTGAGAAACAGGGCAGTACCACTAGTGAAAGTGTTGTGGAACAATCACTCGGGTCAAGAAGCCTCATGGGAGCTTGAATCCGATATAAAGACTCGATATCCCCAACTTTTCAATTGATCAGGTACGTGAATTTCGAGGACGAACTTTATTTTAAGGAGGGGGAGGATGTGATGCCCCGCATCTTTTTATATTATTATTTTATTATTATGTATGAATGTGTTAGTCTTTAAGATTATTAAAGGATCCGATGGTTGGTTTGATGATTTAATCAAATGATCTGAGTGTAGTTAAGGATAGCTTAAATGAGGCTAGATCCAATTGACATTTGGTCGAGGTCAGACATCACTTGTGGGTCCAACAACTGTGAAATTAGACTGAACTGAAAACGAGGAAATGATCAACGTAAATTTCTGAACCCAGAGGTATGTATATTCACACCCTAAAGTGGGCCCTGTGTAAGTAATATAGCGGGCCCACTAACCCATAAAAAAGCCCATTAGGTAATTATATATATATATATATATATATATATATATATATATATCCTTAACCGATTAAAGAGGAGAGAGAGAGGAGGGAATGACACCTCCCACTCTCTCTCACCTGACGTGGTAGATTTTTAGGAAATGAGAAGGAGGAGGTGCGAAAAGTAAAATTTAGAAGCTACTTTAAGGAGGAGAGAGAAGATAAAGAAAGGACAGAATAAGAGAAAGAGAAGAACAAAGCAATTAAAGAGGAGAGGAGGAGAGAGAGAAGAGAAGAAGAGCATAAGAGAGAGAAGAGACAAAACATGCATGAGGAGAGAAAGAGAAGTGAGCAAGAGGAGAGAGAAGGAGTGGAAGTGAAGTGAAGAATTCAAAATCAGAGAGAAATAGAGAAGGTAAAGGGCAGCCATTAAAGGCCTTGAGGAGAGAGAATTGAAAAAGAGAAAAGAAAGAGAAAGACAATACCCATGTGTTTTCAAAATATTAAAGGAAGAGAGAGAAGAAGAGTAGAAGAAAGGAGAGAGGAGTGGGGAGAAGAGAAGAGGAGAGAGAAGGAGTGGAGAAGAAGTGGAGAGAGAGAAGAGAAAGACAAGAGAGGAGAGAGAGAAGACCGTGGGGAGGAGAGAGAAAGTAGGAAGGAGAAAATAAAAATACAAAGGGAAAAACTCCGGTTGGTTCCCGCATATTCGAAATAGCCAGTAATTACTCGAGGTACAGGAGGGAGAGCGGAGTTTAACGGAACCAGGGTCAAAACACACACATGGAACAAAGACAGGTAAGTGATATTGACCAACCTATGTATGTTAAGTGAGTGATTCCCTTTAGTAGACATGTAGCATTTACATAATAACATGAAATCTATTTTGTTTATTTGTTGATGCAATTTATGGAAAGTGCATGATATATGTCTTTGTGTATTGAACAAAATGCATGGGATTGGATGACAGTTTAATTATGTTTGAAGTATGAGCAATAGTGGAGTTTTTCCACTTAAAGTTTTTGGAGGACCCAAGGTGATATGCTTGAAGGCATGAGCAGCGATGCTGTTAAACGTGAAGTTGAAGCCTCTGGCAGACTCCAAGTGCTGGGAATTGGTTGCCTTTTGTCTCCAGTTCTGGTGGTAAAGGAGAAGAATGGGTAAATGGGGTGTATCAGGAAGACTTTAACTAACATGCGTAGATCCCATTCCTGGTGATTGGGTGACATATAAGAAACAGTGTAATTGTTAGCATACATACTCTTCTTGCCTTTTTGACACCAAAGGTTCTCATCTTCTCCAACTGCTACCATTAAAAAGCAAAAGGAACCTGCAATGATATCATGGGTTGTTCTGCTGATAGTTGATTCCATGCATTGAGATTAATGAGTAGAGTAAATGGAATGTGGTTCTCCATTTCTTGAACCAGGCCATATTCTCTTACATGGTGGTTCATTTCTTCACGTAGTTCATTCATTATTAATCTTATTATTGAACATTTCCAGGCAGTTGGATTTAGAGGGTCTATCACTCACTAATTTAATGGTTTGGACCTGTATCAATGGAGCATATTTGTAGTGTTATCAGCAGTAGTTGGTTTACATTACCTTATCAGTTAAGGATTAGATTATGCCTTCCCAGTGTTTGTTTCTGTTTTTGAGTTTTCTTCTAAATTCATACCAGGTACCATTTGCATTGTTAAACTAAGTATGAAATTTCTGTGGAAGGAAATTGTTCTTGGGTGTTTGTTTTTATTTCTCGTGATCAATTGAACCAGTATAGAGAGAAAGAGAGATGAAAAGGGTATAAGCAGTGAGAGTTGAAAAGGATTTTCTTGGGCTTCTATCATATAGGTGGGATCATCAACATAATGTGGATATCCCACCCTAGAAAATATGTCAAACACTTTGTAAAACACCCACTCAAGTCATCAATAAATCAAAATGGGAAGTTTGGAACAAACCTTGCAAGTATCTTTCAAAATCCCCAAAGGAGGAGCAAATGGTGTGATTGAAGGCAAAGAAGTTACTGATTTGGGGTGAAAAAGAGGTCGAAATCACAAAAACCAGCAACAAAAAGGGTCAAAACTCAAAAGGGCGAAATCTGGCAGAAGCAGTCGAAACCTGCAAAATCTCACAAGTTTCAAGGTTTCAACTGACATAGGTTGAAACCTGGTACTTTTTCAATTCCACCCAAGTTCCATCTCATTTTTTTCAAAAACCAAAATTTCGACCTAAATTTCGGTGGTTTCGATCGAAATTTATACCATGGTCCTAACTCCTAACACGTTCTACTGTTCTATTATACCGGAACGACAATGTCTGGCTTCCTTGTTCCAGATGATATTCCTTACCTTCCTACCTTTCAGTTCAGATACTTTATAGGTCTCCCAAACCTGTACCACCCCCTATTTTTTTCCCTTTCTAATTCTTTATTTTTTTCTCCTTAACTTACAATCTTAGACACAGTCACATATCAATTAAGATGAGGAAAGAAAATTAACTCTTGTTCCCAACAATAGATCGAAGGAAAATAGGTATATATATTCCCGGAGGAGTGTTAAAACATCAAAAGATGGTAGCTGGAAGCCATGGGGAAATTGGAAGGGAATTTATTACATGATAACCAAAATACTGGCTGTAGCAGGCACGACTTTTTGTTTTCTGAACAACCACAATCCTATTTAGGATGGGTAAACCTCAATTACTGGCGTTTTAGGATACAGTGCCAAAAGATGACATAAGCCCTTCCATTTATTTTTCATATTATGTGTAAGGTGGGTAAAGTGTCCAGTACACTAACAAAAACCAACAGGCTCTTCTGAATTTTAACATTAAACTATTCCATGGCCTACCATTACAACAGTGAAATCAAAGGTGCAAGCCTAAAGGATTCGGGTTTGAAGTTTATTCTTCGCCCATCCTACACCTGCCTTACATCCACGTGTCAAAATAGGAGATGAAAGATGGAGCACTTAATACCCATTTGTGATTTCTACCAAACAAAAAGATGAGGATTAAAGAGGGTTTTATATCTAGAAAAGATGAGGTGTGGGCATCTTGTACTCCTAAGTCTAAACAAATAGCTACTACTCCATAAAATAAGAACACATGCTTGTCATGAACTTTTTGAGGTTGGTTTATGAGTCTATGAGAAAGATAAAACAACAACATCAAACACTGATATCAAAGTAAAGCAATGGCCACACCAAAACCTAGCTTATTCAACAAATAAAAGAGCATGAAAGCTTCAAAATGTACAATTGATGACTGAAAGCATACTGAAGGCAACAACCAAAAAAGCAAGTTAATTCCCCATGCATACTTCCAATTCATGAATGATAGCAGCAGTGCGCCAACCAGCTTTTGAAGGTCCTCGCAGATCACTGAATAGATGATCCCCAAAATACATCACCTAACCAAGCAAGCAATATGAGACCGTAAGTTTTCGGACATATTTGTTTACTGGTTGTTCACTATTCAGACTAGCATTTGTAAAAATAATAATCAAAGGATTAATGAATAAGGTTGCCTAAAGTCTTCTTTATGAAGATAAACAATGGGAAAGCAATGGAAGGACCTCAGGACCATGCCAATTGGTGATTTCGAGGAAAGATTTGAGGCACCCATGGTAGTAGATTTGGTGTGGACGAAAGGTATCAACTTTTGAGAAAGCCAAGGTATCCTTCTCAATGTCATAGCAGCTGCAAGGGATATAAACAAATGTAACAATGATAGATCAACAAACAATGAATTGGTATCTTGCAAAAAAGGGTAAATCTCTGAAAGTTAGTGATAAAAACCGGAAAGGATGTTCAGAAGTGTAGAATTCTGGCTTGTTAGCTTTTGCAATCACAACGTCAAAAAGCTCCCTCCAAGAGTCAGAATTACCCGACGAATCCTATTGAACATTCAAAAGAAAATGTCAGAAAACAGATAACATAACACAGCTCCAGTTGGAAACACAGAGAGAAATTCCCAAAATAAATAGAAACATTCAAACATATCTAACGACAGACAGCACCTTTTATATGATTACTACAATCATTATTTATATAAGATGAAGGAAAAGAAGAAAAAAAAGGGTAGAAAGAAGATCCCCTTGCCTGCTTCAACTCTAAATCTTCTGAGGAGTAAATATATTTCTGTCTACAAGAATAAAATTTAAAAACAATTGTGGATACTGGTTAAGATATGGTTATGACCTCCAGCATGAAACGCATCCCGCCATCCACAAAATAGTAAGGAGAATTAGTTAGCAGGAAAAGTTTCTTCCCATTCTCTTTGAGTGTCTTAAGGAAACGCAGCAACAGACCCTGGAATATTTGGGCAAGCAATGTTCAGTCTAGAGTACAAATAAAAGGTTTTCCCATGAAGTAAAGCATTTTGAGGTACTAAAGTAGAAATAAAATATATATAAAAACGAAGCAAAGTGATAACATCGTATCAAAATCTATACGAAATAACAGACAAATCTTATGTCACTCACATTTTTTACAAGGTATCGTTGGGGATCAGAAATAATTCCTCTATGAGCCACACCACTTCGGTGAACATGCTGAATTGCACGATTTACATCTTGGTGGACATAGGAAGGATCAAATTCCAACTTAGCATCTACAAAGTGCTGTACAATATCTGCGATAAGGCAAGCCTACAGAAGGTACAAAAATAATCATAAAATGTGAAAAAGAAACCAATTGCATGCCATCAAGAAAGCATAATGAGGGTCCACTATTGCATAAAAGAAGTGCATCAGTGATGAAATTTACTAAGCCATACCAGGGTCTCGTATTTGTCATATACTATGTGTGTTCTGACTAGATTGCATGATTACCTTGCATGTTCATTCGATTTAATTTTATCACTGCATTTTACAGGAGCTAGAGTTACATCGCATTTGAAGTCCGTAGAAGCAAGAGGGAAGCGGAGGTTGCAAAGGTGATAGGTAGGCTTTGGCAGTAGTCAAGAGGGGGAGGGAAGCATAAGTCAATGGTGGGTGTGAGGTAGAAGTCAGCAGTTTGAGTAACGTAACCTAAATTGAATGAAGGCAAATGCCAAGACCTTTAAATCAGAACCAACTCAAATGAGGTGGGAAGAAAAGGTTTCCTGAAATTTGGTTATTTATTGGTAGGCCTAAAAATAGGGAAGGTTCCAAATGGGATGTGGTTAACTTGATAGGATGGACTCAAAGGTATAAGGAGTCAAGTTTGAATGCAACCCTTAAAAAAATGACTTCTTGATCACAGTGTTTAAAGGGTT